>NC_042998.1:72953901-73031401 GCF_006345805.1 Octopus sinensis | reverse complement strand
TCAACATCAAACACCAGACAATTGTCTTTATGAAAGACAGCACAGCTGGATATAAATTTGCACTGGTGAATCTGATGGACAAATCCACTCACAAGGAAATGTTCAGCTCGAAGCTATAAGAGAAGACTTGCCAAGGTGCCACACAGTAGGACTGAAACCGGAGCGATGTGGTTAGAAAGCAACCTTCTTACCACACAGCCACACATACACACACACATGCATGCATACATACATATTGTTGTGGCGAGAATCACGACACTCCTTGGGAGAATAGACTTCACGGTACAATTCTAAATGGAACAGGTCCGCGTGAGACGGAGAGTTTATCGCAAGAAGTCGTAAGTTGTTATTTTGTTGGTTTGTCAGAATATCATTTGTTGGTTCGTGTATATTTCGTGGAGAGTTTGTTGGATTGCTACATCGTTGTTACCATACTTCGTTATATACTTTATTGATACTACGCGGTTATAGTGCAAACAAGTATGGTCATAAATAATGGTAATACTACAATAATTGGCGGTAACTATGTTGCAATGCACAAACATACACACACGCATGCATATACACACGTAAACTACACACAGACGCACAGACATATATTCAGGTAGAGAGAGAGAGAGAGAGAGAGAGAGAAGAGAGAGAGAGATTAAGAAAGGGATAAAGAGTAAGCGAGAGATAGGAATCAACATGCAGTTTAAAGTGCTCCTATCTATGCACATGCGTAGATCATATATAATTCTTCATATATTCATGCACATAAACATACTTGCACAAAAACACATACATACTAATTCACTCAAGCATATATGCACACTGTTACACACATACACATGTACTTGTGACGCTCTACATGAAACCATGTAAGAAAATACCCAGTTGCTCGACATTTAACCTCCAAGAATTTGGCTCCTATGATTAATAGAAAACTTCTTCAGTATACAAATAAAATACCCATATCCATTTATTTATTACTTTCTATCCACATTCAGTAGTTTCTTCTACTAGTATTTGAGGATATCGTATGTTTCCCAAGATTCCCCTCTACGAAAAACTAATGGCAATGAGCCAAGCAGAATTGTTTTTCCTCCCGCCGTTTCGTCGACTACGTGAATTTTGTTTAGCACTTAATTATTAGATGAAACTACTATATAAGTAATATTAAACCAGCACATTTTAACGAAAACTTCTCAGTGTTAGTTCTCTTTAGTAATAGCTTCTGTTGCATGGTTATTAATTTCTTTTACTAGTGTCATCATGTAAAACTTTTCTTAATCTTTGACCGATACGTTATATGCAGATATCAAGATACATTCAATGTTTCCTTCGTAGGTCATCTGTTTATGTATATGTAGCTTTGTATCCAAGTATCAGTACGTAAGTACTTACATGCATACATATATATACATTGATATATATATATATATATATATATATATATATATATTATAATATATATATATATATATATATATATATTATATATATATATATACAAACATATATATATATATATATATATATATATATATATGTGTGTGTGTGTATATATAAATACACGCATATATATATATATGTATATATATATATATAAATATATATATTTGTTATATATATCTGTGTGTGTAGGTACGTGAAATCTCCCGTCGTTAGACGACGTATGAAGTCTCTGCAGTTCCTTTCCGAACAACCACATAGATTTGATTATAGCGATCAAATGTTGTTTGTGT
This sequence comes from Octopus sinensis, assembly GCF_006345805.1. Classification (NCBI taxonomy): domain Eukaryota; kingdom Metazoa; phylum Mollusca; class Cephalopoda; order Octopoda; family Octopodidae; genus Octopus; species Octopus sinensis. Next base: position 73,029,674 of record NC_042998.1, on the reverse strand, counting down.
TCACATAAGCGCACCCCCTCCATCAAATTCTCCCTACCTGTAGAGGGGCACAATATGCCACAGGTTAGATGAGGGAATGATGGATGAGCAACGTGAAATGAAGTGCTTTGCTCAAGAACACAACGCAACGCCCGGTCTGAGAATCGAACCCACAATCTCGTAATCGTGAGTGAAACACCCTAACCTTTAAGACATGTACGTATATATACACAGAGAGAGAAATATATATAGAGAGAAAATGGAAGAGTTTATTCGAAGATTGAGATGGAAAGCCTTCTTCTTTGATAATAAACAGAAAATCGAAGGAAACATATATGGATTTAAATCTCCCAGAAACCCGCCACCCATTCCGGAATTAGAAGCCTTCGAGAAAGACCTTTTCGAGCTTATTAGGAAAATTAAATTCCGCAAATATACCAACCAATTACAGAGAAATATGAGAGAAAAAATTAAGGAGATTAACGACTCGAATAAGATCTTCGTTAATTCTGATAAGACAAGGAACTTATATGCACTTGATAAGGACGTTTATAAGCGCCTGATTTCGAATAGTGTCACAGACACATACAAAAAAGACAACACGAATATATACAAAGAGGTGAACTTAGAAGCAAGAGGAATAGCTAACGATCTTAAGATTAGCGATAGGATTGAATATCTTTCACCACGACCAGCTTTTATTACTCTGAAAGACCATAAAGCCAATTTTAGTAGAAACCCCAAATGTAGATTGATAATTCCGGCTAAAACTGAGATAGGAATTATTATCAAAAATATTTTAGACCATATTTTAGTTAAGTTAGATAGTGAAGTAGACTTGAGAATTTGGAAGAATAGTAAGTCAGTCATAGAGTGGTTTAAAGGTATTAGCTATAAGAATAATTGTAGTTTCACACAATTTGACATTATTGACTTTTACCCGTCAATATCTAGGACGTTGCTCCTAAGGGCATTGGACTTCGCCAAGCAGTATGTCAACATCGATAGCTCGGAAATTGATATTATTATGCATGCGAGGAAATCGCTTCTTTTTTTCGAGGATTCCACCTGGATTAAGAAGACTGAGGATTCTCTTTTCGATGTACCGATGGGGCTGATTTATGTATGCTCATAGGAGCCTTTATTCTCCATAATCTAAAAATAGAATTCCCATTTATAGATGCAGGTTTATATAGGGATGACGGCCTTATAGCCACGCATAATCTAAACGGCCATGAATCAGATAGACTTAGGAAGGACCTCATAGCTTTCTTTCAAAGGATGGGCTTACGGGTTACGATAGATGCTAACCTAAATAGTGTAGATTTTTTAGACGTAAATTTTAATGTAAGATCGGATAGATTTAAACCTTTCCGTAAGCCCAATGAAAAGCTATCGTATATTAGCAAAGATTCGAACCATCCACCAGTTATCCTTAGGAACTTAGTCAGCAATGTAGGTAGAAGAATATCTTCAATTTCTTGGGACGAGGCAGCATTCCATAATGCTGCACCTTATTACGATAGCGCATTAAAGAATAGTGGATTCTCTAAGAAGATCCAGTTCAACCAGCTTAATGCTGATAATAATGCTGCACGAAGAACTAGGACCAGGAAAGTTTTGTGGTTCAACCCAGCTTTTAATTTGGCCGTAAAGACTAATATAGGTAAGGAATTTTTGAGATTAGTCTCTAAGCATTTTAAGCAGGGTCATAAATTCTATAGGATATTTAATAGAAGAACCCTGAAGGTTAGCTATTCTTGTTGCAGAAATTTCGCCTCTTACATTAGCCAACATAATAGGAAGCTAATTGAGATTAGACATGGTGCCGAGCCCATTAAGAAATGCAATTTCAAAAACGAAAGCTCCTGTCCGTTAGAAGGGAAATGTCTAGTGAATGGAGTAGTTTATAGAGCCAAGGTGCAAGTGGAAGGCTCATCGGAATACAAGACATACACAGGGGCTTCAGAAAATTCATTTAAAATAAGATTTTATTCTCATAAAAATTCATTTAAATACCCAGAGAATAGGAAGAGGACCAGCCTAGCAAAATATGTCTGGGAACTAAAAGAAAAGGAAGCCCCACCTTTCAACGTGACATGGAACATTCTGGACAGGGCGGCACCATACAGGCATGGAGCATACAAAAATAATTTCAAGTGCAAACTTTGTCTATTAGAGAAAATGTACATCTTATTCAAAGACAATAATTCTTTGATTCAAAGAAGTGAGCTAATGAACTTATGTAGGCACGCGGCTAAATTTAAAATGTCGAATATAAATATACCATATGGATAGAGTATATATTTTGTATTTTTGATTTTTGAAATTTTTATTTTGACTCTTGAACGATGAGCGCTACGATGGATTTTGTTTCCAAGTTATGCGGATCTTAATCCGTATAGCAAAGTCTTATGTTTCTACATATACATTAGGAAAAACCTTCGACTTTGTTTTCATGTTATTGTATTGTATGGGATTACCTTGATTATTTATATTACCTTGATTATTTATAAATGATCCAAAATAGGGTGTTATATTTTATTTTATATGTCTTTCGTATATATTTTTATTAATGCACCCATTTTTTTAAAAAAAGCAATGTTTTTTTTTAAGAAAGCAATGTTTTTTTTAAATAAAGCAATGTTGTCAAAATTAGAATGTTGATATAAGTATGTGTATAGCCAAGGATATGTATTTGTAAGCATGCGTATCTGTGTATGTGTAAGTGAGAGTATGTTTGTGCTTAAGCACACATATACACGACTGTATGTATATGTATCCATTCGAACTTGTGTTTGTACACTTGTCTCCCTATATGCCAATAATGCCGTTACACAGCTTGTATACATAATTTTTTCTTATTTCGTTTTTTCCCCCACCCCTCCTTCGTTCCTTTTTCTCTCTCTTCCTTTGTTTCGTTCCCCCCCACTTACTCAGTATATGAGAATCGCTACATAGATGATTTTTAACTTGCGTGCGAGATGGTTTGCGTGAATATATGTACACATGCATTTATGTGTATATTTAGATTTATATTCATACGTCTGTATATGTATGGCGTTTGCGCGCATCCTTTTGTGTATGTTGATATATATATGTACATTTTAATATAAATATGTATTGCAGTGTAATATTTATAACAGGTTTAATTTCTATGCATTAATTTATACTTTCTTCATTAACGTCAATATGTATTTTATTCAATGTAAGGTTTTTTCCTCGGATTTTATAATTTTTATAAGTTTTTTATATATATATACATATATTTTTGACCTTTTTGTTTATCGCTCGAAGATTGACCGTTTTTTCTAAAGGGCCAATCAAACAAGTCCATTTCTTTTTAAAGGTGTAGCATTTGTAAGAGTCTAGATTGAATTGATATATCGGTTCCATTCTAGCAAAAACTGTCTGATGAACGTCAACGAGAAACTCAGGGTAACAGATTTTGTTGAATTTTCTGCTGCTTAAAATAAAGCATATTACTCTACCACTGGTATTTGAGTACTCTTTTTTCCACCTTGTTTCACATTTATGTGTTTACTCCGGTTATATATATATATATATATATATATATATACACAGTTAGATAGACAAATAGATAGATGAATATACCAACATATACAGCTTCTTGAATTGCATACACACACACGCACAAACACGTGCACACACACAAACAAACACACACACACACACACACACACACACATATATATATATATATATGACATCCCGATTTCGCGCCATTTCTGCTCTACCGGTCATTTATTACAACTCAGGGGCCATCTGGACTCACGCCATCGCCGTGAACAGAAATTAAACTTCTCTCTCCACTCCTTTGCGCTACATGGGGTCAACTCCCTTCTCCTCTTCATCTGACTTACCTCCTCTCCTCGCTTGCCCCGGCACCTTTTTTCCTCTCTTCACTCCTACTTACCTTCACCCTTCCATCATTATCCTCTCCATCCGCACCCCATACACATCCAAACCCCTCACCCACATACGCCACCTCTACACACATATTCCCACCCCCCACCCTAACATCCCCAGACCCCACCCTGACATCAACACACCAGACCCTGACATACCGACACCCGACCCTGACATCCCCAACACCCCATGCTGACATCCCCCACCCCACCCTGACATCCGCACACTACATCCTGACATCCCCACACCTTAACACCGCCACACTACACCACACATCACCACAAACACCACCATACCTCATCATGTCACACCACACTGCACACTACCTCACAACACCACACACTATCGCACCAAATCACACCACCCTGTACACACTAGCACTGACCACTTACCAGCATCCACACATTACAGACACACACATGCGCATCTACATGTCAAGTCACCAGCTCCAAAAGATATATTTTATTCTCTGTTCATTTGCTCGTGTACCTTTCTATTGAAGAGCGTAGGCTTGAAATGCGAAGACTTTCTCACCTTCCCGAGTGTTAAACTAATACACCTGTTTGTTGTTTATACACTTGTCTTCGTCTTTTGTTTTTCTGTAAATTCAACTATATATGTCTCTCTCTCTCCTCTCTCTCTCTCTCTCTCTGTATATATATATATTATATATATATATATATATATATATATAGATATATATACATATATATATATATATAGAGAGAGAGAGAGAGAGAGAATGAATGATATATATAAATAGATAGATAGATAGATAGATAAGTAGATAAATAAATAGATAGATAAATAGATAGATAGATAGATAGATAGATAGATAGGATAGATAGATAGATAGATAAGTAGATAGATAGATAGATAGATAGATAGATAGATAGATAGATAGATAGATAGATAGATATTTTCGTGTCTTCAGTTTCATCTTTATCAATAAAATTTATGATGTCGGATATCTTTGTCATTTCTATGCAATACTTCATTAGGTTTACGTTAAGGAAAATATTTACCAGCACGTAAATCTAGAATTATGCATAAAAAATTAATTAGGTTTAGAATAATATCTAATGTGTTCTGCAACATTAGTTCTTTGAATAAATTGACTTACAATTTCCTTATAACATCCATCAATCCTATGGTTTGTCATTCTATGCTCAATTACCAATTCATCGAACCGGCTGAAACCAAACTGATGAACATTTCTATCCATTAAAAATATCCATCCTCATCGCGTGAACCCTTTATCCATCAAACAAACCCCAAATTACTGACTTATTTATCATCTAAAATATTTCGTGAATTACCATAGTTACTGAATCAGTAATTTGAATAATATCCTAACACACTTCCAAAAATTTATTATCTGGAAAACAATGCAGTTCGCCTTGCTTGAATTGTGTTTTTGAATGCACACATACATACATGCTTATATACTTACATATATACATATATACATGGATCATATGTACATATGTAAATATACATACACACACACACACACACACACACACATATATATATATATATATATATATATATATATATATATATATATATATATATATATATATATACACACGCACATATATATATATATATATACATATATATATAAATTTATAACAAATGAAAGACAGAAGATGGAATATATGAGAATTTATTATTCATCATGACAATTGGTTTGACACATCTAGCATCGAATCCTTTTGCGTGGGACACTCAACAACTGGTTCAGGAGTATCCGGTAGTGCAGAGGTATCTCGTCAGGAGATAAATATATACGACTCGTTAAAATGACTTCCGCAATGTAACTTTCCGTTTTGCAGAGAGAAAAACAGCCAGACGGAGGGAATATTTTCATTTATCTAGAAGATCAAAAATAAAATCGCAGATGACAAAAAGAGAAACGAACACGCAATTCAGCGTGAAAAGTAGTGAAAATAGCCGTTAACATATATGGATGCATAAACTGCCTCGAGCAAGCTTCATTGCGCGAGTAAACTCGCTCACACAAGCATCCGCAAAAATGTGAGATTAAGCACACGTCAGGTTTGGTCACAAAGCGAGTTAGCTATTTACTTGGTGTTTATAAGAATGAGGCGGTTAAAGGTAAACTCAAGTCATCTATACCTTAAAGTAAATTAAATTATGTTAACGGTTATTCAAAATCCAGTTAAATTGGGTGTAGGTATCTTTGAGACGTTCAGAAATTCTGTTATCTTCTCGCTAGTCTACAGAATAGACAGGGACTCCTTGGAGCAGAGATGGTATCGCCTGGCAATTGTATTGTATGGTTTTGCATCCCTTACTATTAATGCCGTACTTTTATCTTTCTTCAGTCGGCATAGAAAATCTGTCAAATATGTTCAATGTTTCTTATTGATTGTCTTAAAGCTGGCAACATAGTTACGATAACGATTTTTGAATGAATCGGTCGTCTGCCCAATGTAAACATAAGGACATTCCTTTGTGAACGGTATATTTATATACAAGATTTGTACTCATAAAGAGATTCATAAAAGGTCATTTTGATTTATCTCTGCATGAGCATTTATCGTATTTATTTGTATATAAAGCAGTCCTGACTCCATTAACCAGCGTTGTTACCGTGCTAGCTGCACCGTGAGTATTTCTACTACTGCAAATTGGTCGTTGTTGGTGTTTATCAATGCGGTTTACATCTCCTTCATTGGTATTTAGATGCTAGATTCGCTAGATTCAATAGGTGGGTTATTGAACTTTTACCACATTTTGCTATTGTTTATGCGATGCATAAGCTACTCTAAATTAGCAGAGTTGGCGTAGGATACCTTAGGGCGTGTCGATTTAAAATAGCATGGTACCGATTAGATGCTTGTCCAAAACATCAAAAAATTTTCTAGCGATCTTGTTGAAACATGCAAACCGAAAATTGGGTTGAACCAGAGGACATCCCGATTCCTATATCTGTTTTAGGCTTATTTGATCGAGTTTGTTGTACAGGATTGGAACAAGCAGTTGAATTATTATATCACCTGTGTCTATGAGTTTTCGTTCGTAGTTCATTGATACGACCCATTCTTTCTGTCCTGTATTCTTATACGGTAACGTTATGGTGGTATACGATGTGCATCGCAATTCTAGGAATTATCAGTGTTGCTTATGCCTACTTCTTGTATATACTGAATTTTTTCACTATACCCAGCCCTAGCTAGAGCATCATTATAATAAGATGCATGAGATTTGAAATTTTTATTACAAGCATATAATCTAGAGATTTTTTTGAAATATTCTTAGCTGGTCCTCGTATAATCGAGGGTGGATGGTTGGATGCTACGTTGATGTACTTAATATGATCATTTGGCTTATGAAATGGTTCAAATAATCCAGAATCAAGACAGAATGTAGCGTCAAAAAAATTCACTCTACGATAATCTTTACCTATAGGAACGTGTAGTCCTAATTTTCTGAAAAGTCTAAAGAAATCGTTCCTATGCCTTTCTAACTATACTATTTCTGTCTAGAAAAAATAAGGCGTCATCCCAATATAGACCTCCTGTTATTTCCGGAAAGGAAGACTGAATTAAAGAAAGGGTATATATTCTGACTATGCCACTGGCCTGAGCAGAATCATGTGAAACCATTTCTATTTCAAATGCCTTTTCAATATCTAATCTACTACATAATGACCATCAAAATCTGTTAGAATGGCTTGCGTGCCAAGTATAATATCTATTTCGCGTCGGGACAAATCGGAATTTTTCATGCTAAAAATCAGGGCTTGATTAAGAACAATCGGATTGATAGTAGCATGGTAACTCTCTTTATCTAGTTGCAAGATTTTACTAGTCTTACAAATTTCTAGAAGTTTCAACCAGCCAGCCACCTCTTGGTTATCAGACCAGAGGGCTAATCTGATTTTAGACTTAAGAACGGGTATTAACCTATCAATGATTGTTTTTACTAATAATGCCTATATCGAATTTAGAAGGACAAATCAATCTGAGGGATCAATAAATAAGTTAGGTTTATGCTTCTTAAGCAAAATCCGGGGTTTTCGAGGGATGTAGTGTTCGGTTCTATCATCTATATCTAAATCTCTGACAATTTGTTAATTCTTTTTAGTATATATATGTGTGTTTGTATATATATTCTAGATAAGCACCAGTGTAGGAGTGAGTGTGTATAGAATTGATCAAATGAGAGCGAAATGAAAGAATAGTTTTTTTTCTAGTTCTTGATAGCTGTTTGGTAATCTACGTTTGTTAGGTAATCTACGTTTGTTGCACATATATAAACACACTAACACACATGCACACTCAGTCACACGTGCAAACACATACACGCACACACAAACACACAAACACCACACACACATACACACACATACCCATGTCTATGATTATGCTGTAACATAACGACTGTTACGGCAAGTCAGAACAGCAGACTCTGCTATAAAATATCAAATAGTTTTATAATGTAGTCACATACAATTGACTTCCCTCTTCACAAATAGTAGAGTTACCATATATGGAGCGCACTTAGAAATCGAAGATGTATAGATAAATGCAAATTCAGTAGAAATATAATAAGATAAAAAAATAATAAAAATTTTAAAGTAGAAAAAATTGAATTTACTTCCTAAATATTTTGTTGACTAAGAATGAAGCAAACGAAAAAAATTGAAAATTAAAGCAAATAGAACACATAAGTAAACAAATACACACACACACACACACACACACACTCACACACACACACACACACACACACACACACACACGCACGTACACACAAACACACACACACAAACACACACAGACACACACACACACACAAACACACACACACGCACACACAAACACACACAAACACACACACACACACACACACATACACACATGTATATATATATATATATATAATAAAATGTATGGAGGAAAATGAATAGGGGTTTGAAACAGGATATGACGTTAGGAAGCTCAGTTTCTTAATGACAACGATATCTGTTTTAGTACAGATACTTCGATAATTTGTAAGGGGACCTAAAATATTAGAATTTTGGACGCTACTGATTTAAAGGGAAGGATAGATCATTCTAAGCTCAATGGTGATGGTTGCAACACACACACACACACACACATACACCTCACATACATTTTCTCAGAAATATTCATACACGTACATTCATATGCACAAGCTCTCTCACGCACTCACTAATTCGGTGTGGCCAAAACAGTTTATAGCAGTTTGCGAATATATACTTTCACATATATTCACACACTTACATACACAGACAATATTCAAGCACATACTCATATCGATGTGTACTCTATTAAACTATGCCCAATCAGTTCTAAAAATTAGGATATATTTTACAGTTTTTAATATTATATATGTAAATGGAAACGATAAGTGAGGGTTCAAATATAATAAAATCTCTAATGAAAGGGAAATGTAAATCAAGAAAATAAGAGGGTAACATATTGAAAGTGAACTGGTTGCATGTTTAGTACACTAAGTTTTGTGCTAATAGCGTTCTTATTAGCATAATATATGTAAGACTAGTTGTACATTTGCGGACAACGTAAAACTGATTAATTGGAAAATATTTGCAGCTAATTAACTCATAGATCAATGATTTACACTAATTATACATATCATTACTATCTCTATGTGGTAGTGCTAAATTGCCAATCTAAATCAACCGAGTCTGAACTGGGACTAAATAAATTAATCAAGGTAGAAGTATGTATAAAATAAAAATTATAATTATTCGTCGTCTACTTAGCTAATAAGATTTCATCTACACATTATTTCATATGTTTCTGATACAAACGTAGGATTGCCTGTGTAGTAAGTAGCTTGCATACAAACCACATGGTTCCGGGTTCAGTCCCAGTGCGTGGCACCTTGGGCAAGTGTATTCTAATATAGCCTCGGGCCGACCAAGGCCTTGTGAGTGGATTTGGTAAACAGAAACTGAAAGAAGCCCGTAGTGTATATATATGTATGTATATATATATATATATATATATATATATATATATATATATGTGTGTGTGTGTGTGTGTTGTGTGTGTGTGTGTGTGTGTGTGTGTGCGCGTGAGTGTGTGTGTGTGCGTGAGTGTGTGTGTGTGTATGTATGTTTGTGTGTTTGTATTTGTCCCACCCAACTACTCTTGACAACCGATGCTGGTGTGTTCACGTCCCCGTAACTTAGCAGTTGGGCAAAAGGGACCGATAGAATAAGTTCTACTATTACAAATAATAAGTCCTGGTGTCGATTTGCTCGACTAAAGGAGGTGCTCCAGCATAGCGACAGTTAAATGACTGAAACAAGTAAAAGAGTAAAGAGTATACAAGTTATATATGCAAATTTGCTTTGCATATAATAGACCAGGCAATTTCCTACACAATATTTTTATTTGTAAGCGATAGTTTTACTCTGCAAGTGTAATTACATTATTGTGCATCTAAAATTATTTGAGGTAGCACTAATATATACACAAACATTCAGAAGTGTACGTGCGAAGCATTTATGCACAGCAGTCTAACTTAGGCAATATCCAGCAAGTAAACAAAAGCAGCACTTTCTAAAATAGCTGATTCTATTAAGTCGAGTTGATATGGTACGGTTGCTATATAGTGTAATATTAATATTTTCCTGATAGTTAAAAATCAATGGATTTATGCTATTATTTAGACTGTTAACTGAACGTATTATATGATCAGAAGAGAGACTGCATAATTGTTCGATTTAGCAATGCATTGGGCAATATTAGCTATTGTGGAGTAATCAAGATTTACAGAGTGTTAAATATCTTCCGGCACGGGTTATATGTAGGAAAATGCTTGTCCAAATTTTGAAAAGCTCTGCTGCAGTGTTGGCTGTCAAGATTAATCGAAAAGAAAGTTAAACCAGACACGCTTCTATTACGTAATCATCTATAGTTTTGTTTTATTTCCCGTATTAATTTGAGCTACGTTATAGCTAAGTTTCAACAGTTCAATACTTGATTTTATTTCTACTTTCACTCCTAATTGTTACCAATGTATTTATATCTCTTGGATTAAACTATTTATAATGTTATACCTGCGATTATTAACACACTTTCGTCATAAATAGATAGTTTTATACAAACTGATATACAGACAGACACAAAAAATGTACCAAATTTTAAAAGATCTTATTATTCAGAAAATTGCTCTCAAAGATTATATAAAAAATACTGAGGTCCATATATGAATTTGGTTTTGGGCGGTAATATTAAGAATTGTAAATTCTCTAAGCAATATCTTGTCTTATATTTCCTGGAACTTAACTCTATTTTATAATTACATCTCATAAAGAGCGCCTAATAATCAGGAGTTGCTTTTGCTAAGACGCACAACACCTCTTCTAAGCAATAATTACAAAAATTACAATTTCTGTCATACCCGCGGGTGTATGTGTATACGTGACACTTAAATTTTGTGGAAAATTCCACCAAACACTATTTTGCCAGTTTATGTCCGACAGCCGGTGTGGCAGAATTGAAGACAGAATTGAAGACAAAATTTGTTGATGAAACTGGATCAAAAATTTTTTAACTTTAAAAAAAAAATTTTGTCTTTTTGTCCTTCTCGACTTCTCAACTCAAATTGGTTTTTATTTTCCTTCGTTGGGAATATGTAACTGTATTAAACATGATGCATTCTTTTGTAAACATTTGGCTTTATTTATTTATTTTTCTGCGATCGAGATCAATGATGGATTTCTGATGATAATATCTTGATGTTAAACATGGCCGACTTAATCTAGGTATATATTATCATTAAATAAAGTTTTCATAGCAAATAAATTATATGCATAATTCTGAAGAATCGATTATTATGTGTATTTATGACAGCTTATATATATATCAATATAATAATGCTTATTAGATTGACTTTAGATAAATTAAAATGACTTAATCACTCCATAATCCTTGGTCATAATTGTAAAATCTTAGATAAATGCGTTTTTTCTTTTATAATAAACAATCTTAGTATTAGAATCTGTCCGGTTCTCTGGACCTTGGATGAGCTTAAAGTAAATACCCAAAATAAATCACTATCTATCTATCTATCTATCTATCTATCTATCTATCTATCTATCTATCTATCTATCTATCTATCTATCTATCTATCTATCGATCTATCTATCTATCTATCTATCTATCTAAATAGCATTGAAAGTAATTTCGAAGTTTCGATCGTGTTTGTGTATATATGTGTGCGGGTGTGCACACAAATATATATATATACGTACATATAGATAATAGAAAATTAACACACACAAACACACACCTCTATGTGTGTGTGTGTGTGCGTGTCTGTATATATATATATATATGTGACCTCGTGTGTACCGTTGGCGATTTTTTCCCCTGTCTTCCCTTCTCTGGATCGTTCCTTCTCCTATGTTTTCGACGAAGAGCTCCGCTCGAGACATTAAGCCCTCCTTCTTTCCTTCTTTCCTGAGCGTCCAATAATAGTATATTTGTTCCACGTCCTCGCGTTGTTGTGTTTTTTTTGTGCTTTCTTGTTTGGATTAACTTTTTATATATATAATATGTTTTATATATATATATATATATAATATATATATATATATATATATTATATATATATATATATATACATATATATATATATACATATATATATATATATATATATACATACATATATATACATACATATATATAAACTTAGATAAGCTTAGATATGTTTCGACCAAAGATTGGTCCAGGCCATGTCTAACTTAATAGCACCACCTGATAGGATTATTCGAATCCTGTTTAAGTCAAGTTTTGTTTAAGTCAAGTTTTGTTCAAGTAGTGAGTTCTTGTTGGGTGAGTTGTATCCAATTATGGGTGGCTTATCTGGTATTCTTTGAAGGAATCTATCCAGACTCCGTTTAAAGTTGATGGGATTTTTTCCCTCTTTGATCTCCCTCGGGACAATGTTAAATAGGGCAGGGGCTGTTGAGGAAAAGAAATTATGTTGCAGTGTACATGTATGTTGTGATCTTGAATTGGGCAGGGGACGTATGGCCAGTGGTCTCAGTCTTGGATGAACCTTGAAGCTAATGTTAAGGTCGTTTGGGCAAAGTTGGCGGTATATTCTCCAAATCGTACAAATGATGTACCGCTCACGGCGACGCTGGAGGGAGTAAAGTTTCAAGGCTTTAAGGCGATCCCAATAATCGAGAGCAGCCATGCCTTCAATTCGTTTAGTGAGTGCCCTTTGGGGTGACTCAATTCTGGAGATGTTTTGTCTTGTATGGGGAGACCACAGTGGGCAGCAGTATTCAAGGTGTGGCCGTACAAAGGAGGAAAAAAGTGGTATGATGACACCTTGTTCTCTGGACCGGAAAGTTCTTAAGATCCAGCAACTCATCCTACGAGCTATATTGACCTTCTTGTTGATGTGTCATCAACAATTACACCCAGGTCTCTGATATTGTTAGAGGCTGTGAGCGGTTCCCCTGAAGGAAGAGAGTATGGTTGTTTTTAGTGAGGAATTTCTTCCAAAATGCATCAGCTCAAATTTTCCCCCATTCAGTTGCATTTTGTTTCTGTCTGCCCATTGACTCACATCATATAGATCAGACTGGAGTTGAGTTCGGTCTGCTTCTTCATTGACGATTTTTTGGAGCTTAGTGTCATCAGCAAAAATTTTCACTTTGCAGTAATGTACAACACTGGAAAGGTCGTGTATGTAAATTATGAAGAGTCGCGGACCCAAAACAGTCCCCTGTGGAACACCGCTGGTGACTTTTACTGGGCTTGAGTGGACTCCATCAACTACAACATGTTGTGTTCTATTCGCCAGGAAATACTTAATCCAGTGTAGAACTTTTCCCCGGATTCCAACATTTGCCAATTTTGAGAGTAGGATATTATGGTCTACCCTGTCGAACGCTTTACTGAAGTCAAGATATATGACGTCAGAGTTCGAACCTGTTCCCAAGGCTTTGAGTACATCTTCAATGTGGTGTAAGAGCTGTGTTAGACAGTCCCTGCCACAGCGAAAGCCATGCTGATTTGCATTTAGGAGTTTGTGGGTCTCCAGGAAGTCAGCTATCCTTGATCTTAACACTCTTTCAAACACTTTAATGATGTGGGAGGTGAGTGAGATTGGGCGATAGTTGACTGCGAGGGATCTGTTTCCCTGTTTGAAAACCGGGATGACCGACTGGGATAGAAACTGTTTCGGTATATAACCTGCGTCTAACGAATTTCTCCAGAGGTTGGTCAGAGGGACTGCAAGTTGGTGTCTACATTCCTTCAGGAGACTAGCGGAGAATCTATCAAGGCCTACAGCAGAGTCATATTTGACCTCATTTATTGGTGCTACGATGTCAGTGGCAACAGACACACACACACATAGAGGTGTGCGTTTGTGTGTGTAAGTTTTCTATTATCTATATTGATATATTTGTGCACACACACGCACACATATATACACAAACACGGTCGGAACTTCGAAATCACTTTCAATGCTATTTATAATTTATATATATATATATATATACATATATATATATATATGTATATATATATATGTATGTATGTATCTATGTATGTATGTATGAATGTATGTTAGCCTGCTCACTTAGCCAGTGGGGTGACATCATTCGAAGGCAAAAACAATGCGAACGCATTGTGACTAGCGATTTGTAGCAACATCTGATCGTTTGGTCGGTCACGTGACGTGATATGTATCTATGTATATATATATATACGCACAATAAGTATAGAATTTTGAGTTTCAAATATCTTTATCGTTAACGTTATATTCCATGCCATCTTTTCATTCCAGCCGTATATGCTACCCAAAGACACGTACTTATAAAGTACTCGCACTTGTAAAACTCCTACTAATTTGAATTTCTAAATTTTTTCTCTGCAATCTAACAAACTATTTTGATAGTTTATTTGTTTGCATTCGTTCTGGATATGCTTTTAAATAAATAATGTTTCGAATTTGAAGCTACCTCACAACATAACAATCTATAATTCAAGCGACATCCTTTGCGTAAGGTGCTGAAAACAGTAAATATTCACGTAATTAGTTATGTAATATGTCACATAAAATGAAAATTATGTCTATATGGCAATTATAGGTGTTAAATTTAATATGCATGATTGAAACTCTTGATTTTCAGTTGTCAAAGCCAGTTACAGTATATTTCTATCTATCTATCTGCCCGTCTATCTCTTTATCTATCTATCTATCTATCTATCTATCTATCTATCTATCTCTATCTATCTATCTATCTATATGTATATGTGTATATGTGTATGTATATACACACACACACATATACATATATATATATATGTATGTATGTATGTATGTATGTATGTATGCATGTATCAATATAATTTCATGCAAACGCACAAACACACGCACATGTATACACACACACACACACACACACACACACACATATATATATATATATATATAATATATATATATATATATATATATATACATACATAATACACCGCATATATATAATTGAAATTTACAGAAAAAGACTAGACGAAGACATTTGTATAAAGAACGAACTGGTGTATTAGTTTTACGCTCTGGAATGTGAGAAAGTCTTTTCTTTTTCGAGACTACACTCTTCAACAAGAGAGTAACACGATGAAAAATTTGAGATAGAGAAAGGCAAAGTAATGACGTACAGAGTATAAAAGTTCAAAAAATCCAAAAGGCGTGAGAAGAAAATGAAGACAAATAAAAAAAAATGGAAAATTATATATATATATATATATATATATATATATATATATATATATATATATATATATATATATATATATCCATACATATATGTACATGCAAAATACAGTGAACAAACCGCTCGAATATTTCCCCTCCTTAAGTTAATTGCATCTCGTCTCAGAACAACATTTTGGTAGCAATAAAATTTCACTTTTATTGTAATTTTCTTAAAATACTGCAAAAGCATAGTTGCATTGTGTTACGTGTACAAAGGATACAAATGTATGTAAACGGGTAGATACCGTAGCACCAGAAGATGAAACAGTTATTTTTGAAATTTCAGGTTTTAAAAAATATAAATAGGATTGGGGTAAATGTAAGAAACATGGTGATTAATTACATCAGAATAGACGTGTTTGCTCATTTATCATCCTCTCGTTTCATTGCATCTAGATTTACCACGATGTACAAAACTTTAAGTACAACGATTGGTCTAAATCCGATTTTAATGCTAACATCAAGATAACACATAATATGGCATCCTAACAAACAAAGTACCTTGGGTTATTAAATTAGAATTGGGATGATTACATCAATTGCTAGCGTCGTATGAGTGACATCAAGATATTATCATCAGAAATCCATCATTGATCTCGATCGCAGAAAAATAAATAAATAAAGCCAAAAGTTTACAAAAGAATGCATCAAGATTTCTTGACTTCATCTTTGGAAAGATTTCCATGAGGAAGAATATTGTCAAAAGTAAGTTGAAAACACTGCATACACACGTATGAGCTTCGCACAAGTATTTTATATTCTGTTTTATGAGTAGTCATAGTATATACGTGTATATATATGTATATATATATATATATATATATATATATATATATATATATATATATATATATATATAATATATATATATATATATATATATAAAATATTATTGGTGAATTGAAGAAATGGAGCTGAACGAAGATTGAACAGAATCGTTTTATTTCATTCTACACGTGTTTCGAAAGGCACAATTTACGAAAATCCGATTGAATAATGAGACCATATTGTGTCTTTCTCTTCAGGAAGAAATAGGAAATCCGTTGGAAAAAACAAAAAAAATATTTTAATTTCAATTATCCGCACCAACGCACGGTTGCAACACCTTATGGTTGTACCTCCAACCGTGCTGTCTTCTGCTGTGATTTTTGCTACCAAGGTATCGGTTAAACTTTTGATTAATCTGCTACAAGATTATTCATCTTTCTATTTCACATAATATATATATATTATATATATATATATATATATATATGATCACAAACAATACTACAGTTGCAGTACTAGGGGTTTCAGGCATTATCGTTCACACACGTTCAATGTATGTGCTCTGTTTGTTCGCCGGCTAACTGCCGAATAGTGCTTGGGGAACGACTCACTCATTATTCTTGTTTTCAAAGTACCTGAAAGTCATGCACAGGCAAGACGACGAGACTCTGACACCATTCAAGATTAAGGGGTACCGATATTTGTCATTTGTGGCTTATCAATATCACATATCTAAATCGATCCGGGGACGAATCGAATCACCAGTCCATGATTCTATATAAGTGGCGTAAAAAACCACTTGCAGTTATGCCACAACGATGTATACGTTAGATCAAATTCAATAACGCTAGCGTTGTACACATTATCTACCGTACATACTCAGTGTATGTGTTTTGTTTGTTCACTGGTTTGTTGCCCTGCATCGCCTGGTGGAAGACTTCCTCGTTATTCTGGGTGTCAAAACAGCTGAAAATCACAGGCAGGCGAGGTAACTTGCCACCGATCGTATTCAGAGGAGATGTATACTGATATCTCGTCATTTTTGTGATTTACCAACAGCACGTCCCTGCATAGAACAGATAGAAAATGTACCAGGTTTCAAAAATAAATAAATAAATAAATAAATAAATAAATGAATAAATAAAAGTACTAGTGCCGATACATTCGACTAAAGATTCTTTCAGGTGGTGCCGCACATGCCTGCGGTCTAATGACTAGAACAAGTTTAAAGATAACATATATACGTGTGTGTGTGTGTGTGTGTGTGTGTGTGTGTGGTGTGTGTGTGTGTGTGCGTGCGCGCGCGTGTGTATAATAAGGAATGGATGAGAAATGGATAGTTATGTATCTTTAAGATTTGTTTGTTAAAATATTTTCTTCATATTCAATTTGGACACGTGCCTACGCTGACCTTGTGTCCATTAATGTAGCAGAGACGTAGTTAATTACTGTATGGCTAGTAGGATTAGAAACAATAATAAATCTAATGAAGTTTATGTAAGGGAGGAAAGTGAGCGCAGAACACATTCCTGTGGATTAAATGAACTGAGCGGCGAATACAATATCTACACTGGTTTGTATGTCGGCATTATAGAATCAAAACTGCCGACAAGTTGTATAGTCACCACCCTTAAGCTGTCACTGAATGAGTACATGTAACGATTATTTAAGACTTTCCAGTACATAGAGAGCAAACCATCGAAGTTAATAAACTGGGTATTGTCGTGAAAGACCAAAACAATAAATTTTTGCTTTTTGACACGAATATTGCTTGTAATAATAATAATAATAATAATAATAATAATAATAATAATAATAATAATAATAATAATAATAATATCTTGGCCAAAGCTAAGAATTTATAAAGATTTCCGAACTGAAGTTGAAAGAATGTGGCAACTCAAGGCGGTTACAATACTAGAGGGTGTAGGAGCACTACAGCCACAAGGAAATGAAGGTTATTTGAGAATGGTGTCTGGCTTACCTTGAAAAAAGTGCGAATCATATTGTAAGCTTTATGGTAGTCAATCCAGTATATTCCAAAATTCGTCCGACAAATGCTGAATGTGTGGTGAGTGAGGTGAAATGGTTGTTAGTGAATGCCCGAAATTGGTACAACCCGATTACAAAAGACGACATGACAACGTAACAAGAATGATCTATTGGGAGCTGTGTGGAAATCATGTCCCAGTGAAATCAGGATCAATGAGAAGGAAGAAGAAAAACTGAACAATGATGATTTTAAGTCTGATATAAGCCTCCTTCTTACCTCATTATCTTGTGTACCTGCCTACGAATGAGGATAAGTAAAAAAAATAATTCGCATTCTTGTTGGTTTTCACCTTTGATTAATAATGTTGTGTCTCAAAAGTCGATTAGTATGAATTGTTCAGCGAAAAGTGTCTTGTATTACATTTACGCATGCAATCCTGAGAGTTTCCACTCCATACCCTACCTTTTAGATTGTCGGTCAAATTAGTGGACACAGCTCTCATCTCCTATGACTATTCTCTTAAAAAGTTCTTCACCTTCGATGTCGTAATGGTTGAGTAAGCTTGATTTTATATGCTTCAGTAAGTTCTGTTGGCGCCCATCTAATAAAAACTACGAAAGCGAAGATTGCCGCGGAAGATTTCCAATGCAGAACAAAAACTAATTTGTGTAGAACATACTACCACATCAATGATTACTCTCCGGTTTGCCAGAACCATCCCTTCATGCCCCAGAGTTTTCAGGCCATTTTAAAACTTTTTGATCGACTATATACACTGTAGACTGCTCTTTCCTTGTAGAACAGAATGTCTGCAATGATCTTTAGCTTCTGACTCATCTTCAGACCAGCGAAATGGGATCACTGATCTCTGATTTTCATTGCGGCAGACTACAAGCGGAACTGCCATGTTTACTCTTTAACACAACAAAACAGTTTTGCCATAAGTGCCTATAACTTTTTACCCCCCCCCCTTTGTATGTATGCATACATGTATGCATGCATGTATGTACGTATATAGGTAGGTAGGTAGGTAAGTCAGTAGGTAGGTAGGTAGGTAGGTAGGTAGGTAGGTAGGTAGGTAGGTAGGTAGGTAGGTAAGTGGGTAGGTAGGAAAAGACATTCTTCGGGTATGAATGACCATAGGGGTTACACCTAGAAAATTATCCTCCAAGGCACAAGTCCGGGTAAGGTTGTTTATTAAAGACTAGCAGTCACCCATACATAACAACTTCCCCCACTGCATGCTACGCCAAGGGAAGGGCAAAGGCTGATACAGCTTGGTACCAGTGACGCCGAAACTCATTTAGACAGGTCAGTGAACTGGAACTACTTGAAATAAAGTGTTGCTCAAGAAACGAACTCACTACCTCATGGCTGAGCGTCCGACACTCTAACCACTGAGCCATGCGACTTCATATGTGTAAGTGTGTGTGTGTGTGTGTGTGTGTGTGTAGTTAAAAGAAGAACAGATAATGTAGATAAGGAAGTTAACAATTATTTATTATTATCAAATTGGTCATCGCTTCTTACAGACGTCTCAATTAATACTCAATAATTGAATTACAAATTTGTACATTAAATTTTCATTTATGTGACATGAGCATAATTTCATTTCAGAAAGAAAAAAGTACCCTGAGATGCTATATCTGGACCTATCAATTCTTTTCAGAGTCTGCTGAAATGAATTGATAGGTCCAGATATAACATCTCAAGACACATCTTTTTTTCTGAAATGAAATTATGCTCATGTCACATAAATGAAAATTTAATGTACAAATTTGTAATTGAATTATTGAATATTAATTAAAAGAAGATGACCAATTTTTTAATAATAAAAAAAAAATTTAACTTCCTTATCTCCATTTTTTCTTCTTTTAACTGGATATAAGCTATATGCTTAATATGCACCTATTGTTTTAAGGAAATTTCATTTCCCCAAAATACTACGGATTGAACCAGTATTTCGTTGGATGCAACTATTTCTTCACGAGGTCAACTCTCTCTCTCTCTCTCTCTCTCTCTCTCTCTCTATATATATATATATATATATATATATATATATATATATATATATATATATATATATATTTATAATTGTATGATATCCACTACTCGGGGTGTAGTTAGAAAGTTAGCATTGAGTAATCCGTAGTGAATCTGAAAAAAAAAAAACAATTTCAGGAACAATAGTGTTTTATTGAGACGGAGGTTTACCGAAGAACGATGATCTGCAAAAAAGTTCTTTTATTATACCTCGGTAAGCAACCCGGGTTGCCGCGTGTGGGAAAAACAATGCAAGAGTTACGGAATGGAGTATGGGAAATCCGGACTACATATGTTTCATAGCGAGTGCAACATCAGAAGTTATTTTACCACTTCTGAGCTTCCACTCGCTATGAAACATATGTAGCCCAGATTTACACACACGCATACACGCACATATGTGTGTGTGTGTTTATAACTTTATATAATATATTGTAGAGTTCGTAGTATTAAAGCGATGATTATTCAATTAATTATTTATAGCAATCAGGTCAGCAAGCAGTTCTTTAAATGAATAAAGAATTGCATAAATATTCGCTAAATGTAGAACAAAGAATCTAGGAAGACACTTAGGGGTCAGTTGCTTAGATATTTATTATTTATTTTTGATGGGTACATACATAAACATGCACATACATCAGGAGCGTAAGACAGATATATAGAATAGTAAAAAATAGATAAACTGGGAGATATTCCTCGTTGATATCCACAGGTGGGTATGTGTGTCTCTGTGTGTGAATGTGTACTTGTTTCAGCAGGCGCATGTATATTTCCATATATTCTTCCCTTTACATCTCAGTTTACAGCTTCTGTTCAATGAATTCCTGCAAAACACAGGGAGTGAAGTAATAAACGGAACTACACGGCTTCATAAATGTATTGCATAATTACATAAGTATGTATAATTTGTAAATGCATTACGTTGATTATGTAACTTTCTCTATCAAGTGTCTTAGATTTTAAAGCACATATGTTTGCTTATTCCTGTAGATATTCTTAATTGAAATATGATGAATATCTAAACATACACGACGTCATGTCCGCCCAAATATTTCTCACTTTTGTAATTAGTCTATTTGTATTAGATAATTTTCGGAAGTCTCATAATTACATCCTTAATGAATGGCAAAAAACAAAAATGTAGTAAAGTTGTGTTTTGCCTTGAAACTTTCTGCTATTTACGTTGAATCTGTACTCTTTCTAAGTATTTATAACTGTGATAATACCAACGTCGCCATACGATTTCCTTTAAGGTGTTATTCTAATATCTGAAACACAGATCTAACATCAAATTCTCTACATCAGTACAATTCGCGCTGAATTGTAACGACGTTCTTGAGTTAATTTAACTCTATATGTTTTCTTGTCGTTTTACTCCACAAAATTACATCAATGTACAGTATTTTACTTGAAAAATTGTATGCTATTAAATTAGAAAAAAAGGTGAATAGGCTGAAACATTTCATCGGGACACGCGGCGATTTGGGTGACGATATCATTTCTCACTTCTGAAGGTAAAACATAAACTGTTTATCCCATTTATACTGCATTTCTTCCCCCTTTTTTCAGGTGCCTGTCTAAACTAACACACCATTTATAATCAATGCATTTCAATTTCTTAAGCAAACACAGTAATGCGCATCAGAGCAAAATTTCTGACGTTTTCTTCACATCTTATATTTCAGCTCAATCCATGACAATCGCGTCATTATTATACTGCTACAGTTCGATCAACGTAATAAAGAATATATTTAAACTGCATACCTCAGCGCTCGATGCAGCCGCTAAGCTGCCTCCCGATATCTTAAAATTGCCAGGTTCCCGCAAATAGTATCTTATATTCTCAGAAAAATAAAAGACATAAATAATATATTAATGGATATAAAATAAATAACATGCGATACTTATGGCTGGGATATACTTGGTCTAAAGTTTGCATGATCAGACCTGTTTTAGTACAAAATAATTACTACGAGATGAAGGAGAAAAAGAAGAAGAAGAAGAAGAAGAAGAAGAAGAAGAGAAGAAGAAGAAGAAGAAGAAGAAGAAGAAGAAGAAGAAGAAGAAGAAGAAGAAGAAGAAGAAGAAGAAGAAGAAGAAGAAGGGCAACAACAACAACAACAGCAGTAGCACCAGCAAAAATAACAGCAACAACTAAAACTTGAATCACCTAAAATAAATGCATTTATTGCAATGACACATGTGGATATGAACAAAACTGATTGTGGAAGTTACGTTTATGAATTTCGTTCGTAAATGGGAAACAATGTGTTGAAACAGACATTATTATATTTCAGGACGGTCATTTTTCTTGCCAAATAAACACACGCACTATATACTCGTTCTCTACATATTTATTATTGTTCTCATTTCATGATAATTATCTCGAAATCTTTCGTCACACACCTGTGACTTATTCAATGACTTTTCACTCCACGTCTGTTATGTGGCAGGGAAAGTCGCTGAAGAGTTCACAGGTGAGTGACGAAAGTGTTCCACACAATGGACATAAAATAAGAACAATAAGAAACAAATGAGAAACGAATGTAAGGTGCCATTCCGAAATATAACGATAATTCCGGAAGCATAATGAAAAAAATCGGAAGCCATTCGATATTTCCTAATCTCATATAACCTGACTTTAATTCATTTTACTTAATTGGGAATATCTAGAGATGATTAAATATTTATAGTTATAGGCCATTATCATAAAGGTAGTAGCTCAACAGAAACGTTGACCTGTCAGACAATGTCATATGGTATTTAGTTATGGTTTCTTAAATTTGGAATTCATATCCCTTCAAATCAGTTATGTTTTTCAAACCTTTCGAGATCGATAAAACAAAGTAGTAATAGAGTACTGCCATCAATTTAATAGCCTGAAGCTCTCACCAAGTTTTACTGTCCTGTCCCTTTATAAGAAGACAGCTATAGCACGAGCTCTCTTTTTTAAATGAAATTTTTCCTTGTGCAACTTAAAAAGAATTCTATATTCTATATCCGTACAGATTTAACACAAAGTTGAAAGTGCTCCACAACTGTGTCCACAGGGAGATCCTGGTTCTATCGTTAACTAATATTAGGCTTCCATCTAATAATTTTTAAGTGGAGTAATTGATAACATACATTTGTACTAAATAAAAGTTACATGTATGTCAAGTTCTAAATTGGCATTCTACACACTACTTATGGGTCAGACATATGAGTATGAGAAAATATATTTGCAATGGTTCGTATTCAAAGTAAAAGTTATGAACTATCTTATTGTTAAATTAGTTTGAGTCATAATAAAACTTCCTTTAATACCACAGTTATGAAATAGTTGTTCAAATGTTTAGTTCTTTCTTTAACCATCATAGCTACGATTATACTGGAGCAACAAGTCTGGGTATGAGGGAAACTAAGAATTTCAGGATTAATCTACATAATGACCCAACTATATCGATATCCCTTAATGTACTAAATATTATACAATAAGTAACATTATTTAGCTTAATTATATTGGGAAAAAAATCGAATAGCGAAATCGAGAAATTGCAAAAGTGCATCAGCTATAATCGTATGTATACGTATGAATGTAAGGGTTATAGCGACCTATTATAATATCATATATCAAAATATAATAAAGCTATAATAACGGCAGAATATTGGACAAAAATTAATACATTGCATTGTGGTCTAATATTATTCTTGAATAATTATTTTTATTGGATATCGACTTAGAACGTATATGACACACAGAAAGTCCTAAGTGAAGAATTCTCGCTTTTAGGTAGTCTGTGTCCAAAAACACCAACAATCATTCCAAGGCACCTTCTTGGCTATCATCAGTAAGGCATATAACTCTGAAATGACATTTTCAACCTTAGTTTTCTCATAGGAAATCAGTATGAAGACAATCTGATTACGTGCAGCGCCAGCCTAGGCTACAAAGAAATATTTTATTAGGCACGTGCAAATAGTATTGCAAGTAAACAAACATTTAGGTCAGTTGAATTATGTTTCGCAAAATTCTTGAAAAGGAAACTGTAACAGACTGAAAGCGTTGAATATTAATTTACAAAGTTCATTGTTCCAAGCTAGCTACAAACAATTAAGAAGAAAATGTAAAAATCAAAAATAAAACAGATAAAGCTTGAACACAGTAATTAATGAAACACACACACACAAATATACATACATGTGTATATATGCATATATATATATATATGTGTGTGTGTGTGTACATATGTATATATATGTATACATATATATATATATATATAATATATATATATACATATGTAGATATATATAAATATATATATATATGTGTGTACATAAATACAGACACACACACGCAAACACACACACACACACACACACACACATATATATATATACAGGCACCAACGCAGTTCTGTACAACCCGCGCAGCTCGAAGCTAGGTTAATAAAAAGTAAATAAGTAACAATGGGATGTCCAAGTATCAGTGCAGTACGGCCGTTTCAAGTGGCTCCATTTAATCCACCAATGAATACATTACATCAATTTCAAATAAACCGCTGTCTTCGGAAGCAGACGACCATATTTACTAGCATGAAGGATAAACCATTATTTTTGCAGCAAAATTATATCAGTACAAGAGACTAAAATAATTACTTTATTTCAATTTGCTATTTTTGTGGTAGAAAGAATTTATTGAAATAATTTATACCTAAAGCCTACTACAATTTAGGGTAGCAAAGGAAAATAATGGGTGTCAAGAAAGAGGAATGGTGATATAGCTTCATTTGTATGTATGTTTATCACATTTATAAGACTTAATGCAGCCCTGTTCAAGGCTGCATATGTTCCATAACGTAAGTAATAGTATTAATAATGATAGCGAGAGAGGAGATTTTTCACATCCGTAATTTTATTTACCAGTTGTTTACAGCGTCTTTTCGGGACACGAAAAGATACTGTAAATAACTGTTAAATAAAATCATGAAATTAAAAAAATCTCCGTTCTTCTGATCATTATTAATACTGTGTGTGTATGTGTATGTGTGTGTGTATGTTTATGTGTGTGTAAATGCAAGATCCGAGGATCAAGGTGTAGGAAGATAATATGCTTCGAGCAGGCTGTAGAAGCTATGTAAACAACTTTGAGGGTCAATAGTTGCTTATTGACGTAGAATGTTGTAAATTTTTCCCCTATCGAAGTTCAATAAGCTGAAAAATTCCTTAATTATGAAATAACCGCACTGGCATCTCGTTTAATCAGTGTTTTGTCAAAATATTATACTGTCACAGGTACACAAATCATAATTCTTTGTTTCTTTTACCGCGACACAATACGTGATGTAAGCAGCAGTTCGACGAACCAGTATAAACAATTCACATATTTACACACTTCTTTTCTCTACCAAATTTCATTAGCAGACTTTTAACAACTCAGACTATAGTAAAATTGTACTACCTAAAATAAGCCTTGAAGTGACATTCAATACCAGGTTTAGTGAATGCAAATTGAACTTCGTAAACAGTCGCCTATGTCAGTGTGAACAGCCTGTACTGTTCTGGAAATATTACTACATTATTTATGATAATGTATCTGGTGTTTTGTTTCACAATGTTTATTTCAAAAAAATAAATAAATAAATGAATAAAAAAACTCTCCCATTACCTCAATCACAGCATATAAACAAATAACGATATGCACATATGTACGTCAAAAATATTTCTATTTATAGAAGTCCATTGCTAGTGTACGTATGCATTTCTGTAATCATTGCAAATATATATATATATATATACATTCATAATGTAACAAACAAAGGGGGAAAACTAACACACATGCGTATAGACGTATCATTATATTTGTGTATATTTATACATACATACCTACATGTATGCATACATGTACATATGCACACACATATATATGTGTATATATATATATATGTGTATATATATATATATATATATATATATATATATATATATATATATATTCATATTATTGGTATACGCTTCATGTATGCTGGTATGCTCACAATGTGCATATATGCGAAACTGTTTCCTGGGCAAATTGATTCTAATTTCGAAGTTGGCAAATACGAGGTGAAGTGAATCTAACTGAAATGTCAGTGGAATTCTGTTATAAATGTTTTAACAGATATTATCAGCGTGAAGTCAATTGTATTTTAGCAACGTATTCGAACAGTCTTGTTCTTTCTCTTAGCGTTAGTAATATTATCTTTTTCTCTTCTACGCTTCTGTACCCTGATCACTTTTCTAACTCTCTTCTCACTAATTTCTTTCTTCTTGTCTTTCTCTCTTCCAAATATTCTTGCTAGTTACAACTACATGTAGATTCCACCTGTTCAAATATTTATATTCATATTTGCGGTACACCAAGTGTATGTATATCATATATATGTAGACTTGTACGTGTACTCAAATGTACACGTATGTGCTTAAATATCTATGTCGGTATGTATTTATACACATACGCACATATATACACAAATATGCACATATCACCATACATTACACATATAAATATTCATCAAGATATATATATATATATATATATATATATATATATGAATGTGTGTACGTACAGGTATTTTTGTTTTGTGTGTGTGTGTGTGTGTGTAGAATATTAATATTATCACCGATGAAGTTCATAGAAACTGATGAGGTTTTGATTGGTAAGAAAGAACCAGTCTTTGGTGTGTATTATTATAGATGTGCAACGTAGCTAGGATTTTCTTGCCAACATTCAAAGTATGTTTATAATGAGAAATGATTACTTTCAATTGGTGATAGGGAATGAAGTCTGATTTTCTTATTCATAATATAGAAATACATTTTCTACCAGTCATATTTCGAATAAATTTCATTTACATTCTTATGGACTTTTGGTAGAATAGTTCAAATTTTGCCTTCTCTTGATTGAATGCTTAAAATTGTTATTTGCTTGTCAATGTGATGAGAAGGGAGGTATTTCGACTTCAGTTAAAATTTAGCACTCTACATTAGATTTATGAACTACACATTTCTCTGTCAACTTTATTAACCTTCGATCTAAAACTCAGTGTGACGGATTTAATCAAGTTAAAGATTAGTGTTCTTTCCTGTTACTGCTTTAATGTGTCATCTATTGACGCATGTATCGATAACTTTACATCACAATGGTACATCAGCTAACGGACAATATTCTGATTTTAAAGGTATGCAGTACAAAGTGACGTTACTAAAATTTACATATAAATCTCAAAATGCATGTCAATAAGGAAATGAAATACAGATGTGTTCGTTCGATATTCATTCACAGAATGGTTTACATCAGTCGCTAGATAATTGTATCTGACTTCTTTTATGATAAAATGTAGAAACCAGATATTCTACTCGATAAAAACGAGTTGGGAAATGAAACATTCCTGTGGTCTCATGCAACATTCTTCCTTTAAAAATATTAGCGTCTGCTTCCACAAGGGGAGCTCTACACACATACACACATAAAAACACACACATATACACATAAAAACACACACATACACAAACACTCACAGATGCACACATAAACAGAGAAACACACTTTACTGGACAGTTTACGAACGGTGTTTCCGCATGAAAAAGTTTTACTATATAAATTCTAGATTTTGTTTTTACGAGATGATTTGCTCGAGAAGGAAAATTATAATTTCAAATACGCTTCGCAGCCGTTTAATCTTTAAAGTAGACTCTCCTATGCATTTATATTTCATGTAATGGAAGAAGCAAATTAGTTTATATAACAATGTTGCTTCTGTCATTTCCGAAACAAGGGCTGCAACATTTATCTGTGTACCTTGTGCCTCTTATGTTCTTTTTGATAATGAAATATGCTGGTCGATAATTTCGGGAAGTAATTATTTTTACTCATATCGAATAAAAAAGGTTATTTTAAAAGAAGAGAAAATGTTTTAAATAACAGATATAAACATAAATTTACAGAAGTTTTCTTTTCCCAGAAAGTGTCTAACGCTGTTGTTATTCAGGTTTTACTGTGACTGTTATTGTTCTTGTAAATGGCCCTGCTTTTTTTTTTTTTTGTCAGTCTAATTATTTTCATCCACAGAGATTTTCAGAAATTCAAAGGTAATGGCTTTTCTAGGGTATTTTTATTAAGTAATTTTCTTCATTTCTTCTAGTCTTTCATATTTCATTGTAGGATTTCACGCAAGTGTACAGATTCGTTTCGCTAGATTAATATGGAATGTTACTTGGAATGCATTTCGGATGACGTAATGTAAAAATAAAATATTTTAGTGGGTCGTCGATTTTAAAATATATGACTGTATCAAGTACTGTATTTCATTTGTTGTTATTAATATATCTACAAAGTGTGGTTTATCGACATTGAACTCTATGTTAGACTGAACATGAGGGATTACGCTCTTGATAGGATTTTGGAATTGACGCAACCTGTCAATATTTCCCTTGAGAGAATGAAACGAACGACTAAAAATTCCAAGCAGTTATCTTTGAAATAGCACCTGAATTTATCGCCAAAGTTTGTCAAGGTTTTGTACAGATTTTTAGACCATGTTATCTTATGGTTAAGCTAGCATGTGTTGGAGCAACATATTTCGAATTCCGCAATTTTCGGTAGGCTGCATTACTGAGATTAATTTAGTTTGTTTGCGAGAATTAATATGAAGCTATCTATAAGAAATTATATAATTAATAGCGACAGAACAGTATTAATTCGAAAGGGTAATCTTGTTATCCAACTTAATGTGGACGTTGTATTAGAACGCCGCGTTATTTTCCTTTTGAGGATCTCTCATAATAACACGTGGTGCATAAAAGCCGCTTCATTATATCGCTGACAGGTGGAAATTGTCTGCTACGGCCGCCGAAACTCCGCATCACATGATTTCGTCATACTATGGTTTACCCAAAGACAGTTATTAATCAGTGGCATAAGAACAGGATCTACCTTCAATGCTATATAAAATATCAGTATCTATTCAGGCTCTCATGTCGCAAATAACCACTGGGCTTATTAGCAAATAACTTAGTGTGCCAAAAGTAGTTTTAATGGCAAAAAGTAATTTTGATCGCCAATTTAACACTTATGCTTTTATGAACTGTACTTCTCTCCATCACCACTATTAAACTTCATTCTAAAGCATAGTGTTCTGTCTTTCAATATGTTGAAGATGAAAATCGTCTCCTACGCCCACCGAAATTGCCAGATCATGTGATATCCCCTTGATATGGGTTCAATGGTCTGGTAGTTCGTAATGAAATATGTCTAGCCGGCGTTCTATTGCTTCGATTCAATAATTTTGTGGAATTTTACTATATAGATTTACATCAAATGTGGTAATAGCCGTAATTTCATTTATTGTATTAGGAAGAATGTTGATTGGGTAAGAGATACTGATAACAATTTGAACGAGACTTTTTCTGAAGGCGACGTTACCGATCTGGTTGTGTCATGTAACATAAACTTTACATGCATAATTATAAGATGTAGTTTTAGTGGGTGCTGGTAAGCTAAAGTGATAATTGGAAGGAAATATTTCCACTTTGGTAAAAGGGGAATTGCCTACCATGCAGTTTTGTATGAGTAAACATTCAAGGCAATGATCTGATGTTCATTAATGGAGGATACCATTGCTGATTCTATCCTATCTTCAGGCTGCTGCTGTGTGTGAAGTTGCTCTGATGAATTAATGAGAAGTTTCAGACTCCATGAGAATAGATAGTATTAATGATACTCCTTGTAATACTGGTGGAATAACTTAATTTCATTCTGTAATAACAAGAAAAATCTGAAGTGAGAGGTGCAATATTCCCAGCCCCTATACATGGAGGAAGGCAAATGTTGCATGAATGTTCTACTTCATGCATTATTCTCACGCATTGTATGCTACTGATAACGCTATCACCGTATCGCGATTAACTGCGTAAATGCAGTCGGAGTGGTAGCTGTTTATATGGATATAAAGAGTTTGCTAGAATTTTGTATGTATAGTATTCTTTTAATTTGGAGTAAATTTGGCATTCAGTACATCGACTGTGGTTACTTTACTTATGTCGCTTATGTCGAATGTACTTCTTTCTCTCATTCAATTATACCCGTTCGTATGGCTTCAGATTGGTGATCAGTTTGAACTGTGAGATGAGATTAAGGCTTTTGTTTTTACGATATGCTGTATCAGTAATCCGACGATGCCAGTAACTTTGGCTACATGGAGAAGTGTATTCGCGCTCTGATATCCAAGTCGCTGATTTAACTCAAAAATCTCTCAAAATCAATAGTTTTCATGCAGAGGGAATTCTATACATAATGGAAGGAATTGACAGTATAAAAGCAGATAATTTTACCGGCTGTTTTATTTTCTATACCCCCGAGTTGTTTTGGTAGCAGTAGCGTTTCAGATCTATCGTATCATATCTGTGGCTCTAAATAATGTCAGTGTCGACATCAACAAGTATAGGTTTAGAGATAGTGTCTGTTTTGCTATTAGAGCCATTGACTAGCTTGCATGTAGATCTTCGGTTTGGTTCTAAAAAGCGAGACAGAGGAGAGGTTTATCCAGGCGGTCCACATGGTCTGTCTTTAGAAGAGTAGTTAAATCCTTTGTTTCGCTGGGAAAGTTGGCTTATGCCTGGAATAAGAAGTATTTGTGTGTGGTGAAGCTATTTCTTAAGATTGCTTCTTTGTTTGTCAACGAGGATTTGTACGTTGGTGGATTAATGGAAGTGTAACATGTAATCAGTTAACAAATTTAGAAACAGGTTACAATGAAGGCTACAGAAAACTGACCTTGTCTATGATGTTTATAAAATTCTTTTCCAAGTTGTTAACGGCCTTTATCTCAAGAGAACATGCTTATGATTTGAGACTTAATTTATCTGCAGATTTACAAGTTCATCTCGAATAAGTGGTCTTCCCAGGAAATTGCTTCTGGTTTCTCAATAAGCCATGTTAAATAGTGTTTTGTTGATGGTATTTGGAGCAATAGATATTGTCTCTACAACTTAAACCCTTTCTTCGCATATTGGTATGTAAAGTATAAATGTGTGTGATCTCCCTCTTTTTAATGAAGCTGTATGTAACTGCTGCCAATATGTATAGATGGGAGTAAGTATAATACCGATATGATGCGTTGATGTGTTCTCACGTATAAGTTGTATTAGTGGTGCTGTTGTTTGCGTCACACAATTGTGTGCAAGTATTTATACACGTCTGATGGTAATGGCGTAAACAAATATTTGTGATAAGGCACTAATAAGCAGTTATAGATTTCCTTTGGTATACTGTTTTACTATTCCAAAATTGATATTATCAGACTTCCCAATAATTCAATAATTGACATTTAAGTTGTTTCATGTGTAGACAAATTTTAAAACAATAAATCAAAATGTAGTAAGTTTTGCGTAATTTATTCTCATTAATGGGAAGATACAAAATATTATCTGTCTTATCTTCATATAAAACCGTTTTTGCACTCACTCTCTCTATCTCTCTCTCTCTCAATATATGACTAATATTATTAGTACATACATTATTTATCTCAAAATATCATTGATTTTCGTCAAATAACATAGACATCAGCAGCAATATCTGAAATTCACCTTCATCAACATCGTTTCCTCTAGTCTACTTCTCCTCCGTTCCTGTCTCTTCTTTTTCATTCTCTTCTTTCTCCGCATCAACTGAACAATATTAACAGTGCCACATCCACTACCACCACAACCGTACCACCGCCACCGCCGCTGCCGGCATCGACGTCGTCATCATCATCATCAGTTTGTCCTTCATTACGTATGTGCATTCTTTGATTTGAACCGCTGTCTTATAAAACTATTTTCGAAGCGTTACCCGCTATTCCCAAGGCCTTATTTTGTTCGACTGTTTGTCCTTGTCCACCGTCCTAAATCATACTCTGTTGCTTGTTTTGTTTTGTTTTGTTTGCTCTTGTCCCTAACGCTATGCAAGAAAACACCTTTTTGCGAGCACCGCCAGTTGGGAAGCATTCAGTCTTATTGTTTATTAGCCATATACATAGTCTGCAGGCAGACATTCAATAGTCGGCAGTTCAGAAACAAAGCCACTTCATCTTCCAAATTCTCCTCCTGCAGCTCCTCTTCCTCCTGTACCTCCTCCCCTCCTACTCCTCTTCCTGCATCTCCTCCACCACTACCACCACCACCACCACCACAACAACAACAACAACAACAACAACAAAACACCACTATCATCATCATCATCATCATCAACAGTAGCACTTACTAGTTTTCTCCTTTTCTTCTTTCTTCATGCCCTGTTTTTCGTATTCCACATTCCTTCGCAGTCACTCACCATATTTCGAAAGACACACGCGTGCCACACACTCTAGAATGTTTCTGACTTAAACTCCGAATAAAATAGTGAAAAAGATATATTTGTATGTTTGTACTAACAATAAAATTGGACAACATTTGTCCTTCGTGGGATCGGCCACTTCATCTTGTTTAAAAATCTCCTTGATTTTCATTATATCTTTGTAATAAAGAAATAAAATAGATTATAATTAAAACATAAATTAAGTTTGAAAATGCTAAATGAATGTTGCACCACTGAATACAACATTAACGTGCATTGACGTATGAATAATGTCCATTTAGAACTCCATAAATAATTGTATATTTCTCTCGGAGGCAAAATATCTTTCACTGTAAATATTGAGTATTTATTGAGATTTCATATCGATTTATAACTGTATAACATTCAGATAACGCCTAAATATATGTAAAGTAATATATGTTATATTCGCCTCCTATAGAGTTGTTCCTGCAGAGGTTTCGTGTTCTCTTCTCTGGCATAATGTTACATTAGCATCGTGAATACAAAATATTTTTCTGTAGCATTCAGTGGGCGGTTATTTAAATTGTTGCAGTTATGTTTCTTTTCCATTATGCTTTTTTGTATTTAAGTTGCGTGCTGAATTAATTTTAAGAACGTAAAGACACACATCTAGCTAACTTTCAGTTTGTAACTACTCGTATATCAGGCAGGGTGCTACTACTGCTACAAATAGTCACACATATACATACAGACAGAAGAAAGAAAAAAACACAAACCTTTCACTATCAATGTGCTGATCAAACAAAGGAACAACTGCAACTATGAACGAAAGTAAACCAAGAAACACTCACTCATCGCACAAAATCTATAAGTAGTTCACCAGCGTGGATATCAATTTATTATAACAATTGAGATATTTAATAATTACAACGAATTATAGTAAATTCATGGAGCTGTTCTGTTATATTTTAGAAGTGATATGTAAAACATATTATTGAATTAGGTATGCCAGGTTGTTTTTATTGTTAAGCAATGTCATCAATAATGATTTTACTTTATACACTAAAGCCATCACAATGCCATTATTTTGGGGTCAAATATATATTTCTTTTATTGCCCACAAGGGGCTAAACATAGAAAGGACAAACAAGGACAGACAAAGGGATTAAATCGATTACATCGACCCCAGTGCGTAACTGGTACTTAATTTATCGACCCCGAAAGGATGAAAGGTAAAGTCGACCTCGGCGGAATTTGTACTCACAACGTAACGGCAGACAAAATACAGCTACGCGTTTCGCCCGGCGTGCTAACGTTTCTGCCAGCTCGCCGCCTTCCTTAGGGTCAAATATATTTAAGGCTACATCAGTCGACTTGTTATTTCACTTTTGAAACGACAGAGTTTGATTTAGCTGTTTTATTTTGCAGATTGATCGATGAATAAATGTGTACAACATTTGCTTCTATAAACACAGTGGCTTGAACCAACTAATGTTCCCGTTTTTCATGTTGTAGTTGTCGCTCGAAAACTTTTTCAGCGTAAACGAGTCAAAAACGAAAAGAAAACCATGATGCATTGTGTAGTAGTTTATAATTAAGTTCTTTTCTATTCAGTGAATAGAGTTTTGACATAAGACGTTTGAGATCAAACTGACATTGTAAATACATACGATGTTCTATGTACACCAATTCATTAAGCATATAGGTTTTTTTTCCATTCCTTAAACTGTTAACAGAATATTTGTTTTATCAGGCCGATACGTTTACTCGAAAATAGTACCATCCACTTATAGTAGCGGCTATAGCTATACATACAAACATGCATATATAGGAAAAATTGCGATACAGAATGAAATTAAGAGTACTCCTGATAATCCATTATGGTTTAGCATCCAATTGCGCGTGCACCATCGAATCCACAGTTCTAAAGAGCGACTATGGCGAAACGTACGTAGAAACAAATGATAGAAATAGTGTTTAAGGTAAACTCTCCAACATTTCATTTGTATATCATAACTAATAATACTATTAAATAGAGAAGTGGCTAAATCACTACACTGGAAGTAGACTGCGTGATGATAATCTACAACTAGCTCTAAACACAATAGTAACAGTCGAACATATAATTGTACACTGAAGATATGCTACATACATATAATGTCTAATACGCTATATCTCACTCCCTTCCTCCCCCTCTCTCTCTCTCTCCCTCTCTCTCTATATATATATATATATACATATCTATATATATATATATATATATTTATATATATAGGAAAAAAAAAAAAGCAACAAGAATGGATTAAAATCTCGGTACGATCGTTTCGTACGAGGACATCTTTAATAAGCTACAAAAAATGCAGTGAATACAGATGGCTCGTACTCGTCAGCCGAAAAAAAAACATCAGAGAATCCCAAACATCAAAAGGGGGTAGATACAAAGAGGTTGTAAGATTAGCTGCATTGAAGAAAGTTCGATTCATGGAGATCCGATGAAAGGTTTAAAACCTATAGAATTTATGCATGTCTACATATAGCTCATATTGAAAATTTGATCAAGTTGTTTGAAGAAATTTTCGGATACATCATGCAAAATTTCTGAAAAAAACGAGTAAGAGGCAAAGTGACTGCCATATCATGTAGAGGAAAGTCTGAGTAAAAGCATAGTGACTGTCATATCGTGTAGAGGAAACAGATTGTTATTGAAATTTACAAGAATCGCAGATAAGTTCGATTTTTTTGGAGATCCGATGAAAAAGTTTTGAACTTTCAATAGTAACATTTATAAATAAAGAAATAAATTGTTGACCTCAGTTCGAATTTTGTTCTAAACAAACTTAGACTTTTCTTTTTCTGTTAGTATCAACTTGTGCCCATCCCCTTAGCTTCCCCTTTCCTTTCTCTTTGACAGCTTAAATAGCAGTAACTGATTAAATTTCTACCTCCTTCCTCCTCTTTCTGTGATTCTTGAAAATTTCATTAACAACCTGAACCGCTACAATATAAGACTGTCATTTTGCTTCTCATTCGGATTCCCTGATATTTTTCGCATGATTGTACCCTAAATCTCTCCACAAAACTGGATTATGAACTATAAGGACATACACATATTTTGTAAGTTCAAAACTTTTTCATCGGATCTCCAAAAAAATCGAACTTATCTGCATTCTTGTAAATTTCAATACAATCTGTTCCTTACACGATATGACAGTCATATGCTTTTACTCAGACTTTCCGCTACATGATATGGCAGTCACTTTGCCTCTTACTCGGATTTCAGAAATTTTGCATGACTGTATCCGAAAATTTCTTCAAACAAACGATCAAATATTCAATATGAGCTATATGTAGACATGCATAAATTCTATAGGTTTAAAACCTTTCATCGGATCTCCATGA
Organism: Octopus sinensis; assembly: GCF_006345805.1. Taxonomy (NCBI): domain Eukaryota; kingdom Metazoa; phylum Mollusca; class Cephalopoda; order Octopoda; family Octopodidae; genus Octopus; species Octopus sinensis. Next base: position 72,993,423 of record NC_042998.1, on the reverse strand, counting down.
ATCGAACTTTCTTCAATGCAGCTAATCTTACAACCTCTTTGTATCTACCCTTTGATGTTTGGGAATTCTCTGATGTTTTTTCGGCTGACGAGTATGAGCCATCTGTATTCACTGCATTTTGTGTAGCTTATTAAAGATGTCCTCGTACGAAACGATCGTACCGAGGTTTTAATCCATTCTTGTTGCTTTTTTCCTATTTGTAATCACCCCACTTGTCGTATGGTTAACACCATATAGATTTCCGGTGCATCCTAGTTAAGGACCATATTCATGTGAATTCTTAGAATTCACTAGAATCTCAATTACTTAACCGTATATATATATAATTATATATATATATATATATATATATATATATATATAATATATATATATATATATATATAACAAAACTGTCCGTCGAACGGGACGTGAAACTCCGAGTAACAGCTTTTGTTAAATTTCTGCTGCTTTTAAATAAAGTATATATATATATATAAAACAGTCACACACACTCACACACACAGACCCACACACACACAGAAACACACATGCACGCACACACGCATATATACATACATTCAGACACTTATATATGAATAAACATAGATATATCCATATATTAATGCTTTTGTAGATATACAGGTGTGTTTATGTGCTTCTGTGTGCGCACAATTGCGGGTTAGCAACAACTGTAAATCACAGTTGTTAGATCTCAATTGTTATTATAAAATTGATATCCTGCTTACACACAACATCAATGTGAAAGTATTTCTGTCGCTGAAATATTTTTATGTTTTATTTTCTAACAGAAATTATATGTATCTTGTTTTATATTTTATTAATTAAAATAACTACATATATTTACAAAAATATCATGGGTATAAAATATTGTTACAGACGATAATTTGTATTGTGATGCTATAAATCATGTTTAGCTGAAAGGCAGCAAATACTGTTTTTCTAATAAATGAATGGAATTATGATTAAATATTCAATGTCTATAGAATTACATTTTTTAAAAAACCAGCTATTCAACACAGACGAGATTAAATAATAAAGATCTGAGCACTTTTTTTCTGATAATTCCTGCATTGAAATTGTGAACGCTGAGAATGTGATCAATCAGGAACGTTTCTGAAATAACTTTAAGAAATCTAATTAAAATGGAATAGGGCAAATAATATTTTTGTGACAATTGTTATAATACACATTATTAGCATTATATTTTCTTGTATATGAAAACTTTTGCACAATAAAAAAACAAAGCAAATAAATAGATAAAGAAAGAAAACAAACAAAAGAAAATGTAGTTGCATGAAAAATGATAACACATTAATTAATGTTAATTTCCAGTCATGTCATTAATGCATTTTTTACTCCTGCAGCGTTCTTAGATTTTTTCTTATTCTCAGCCAATCCTAGAAAATGAATTCAGTTGGTTATAGGTTAAACTGAGTCGATTACAAAATCAGTGAACGAAAGTATTTTGTATTCACTGTCTATGAAAACAGTATATAATAATAACAGGGAATATTTGAAAGATGCTAAAAGGGAACAGAATGGGAGCAGATAAACAGGGAAACCGACGTAATGTGATGAAAAGAAAAATAATTTTGATGTGTGGATAAACTTGGTTCAAGAAGAGACGATTAGTTGTGTCTCTTCTTTCTCCAGAAACCTTTTTCCTTTTCTCTTTCCATTTCCTCCCTTTCTCTTGCCCTTCATTTCCTTTCTCTGTTTCACTCCTTCATTGATTTAGTACCATGTATATTTACTTTGAGATAACATTCGCTATTCACTCTCGCGATCGTAAACAAGATGGAAAGGTTAACTTGCATTATGTTCTTTTTATGTTAAAAATCCTAAGTGTAAAATTTTACTCTTAATTCACCTAAAAAAAACCCGGTTTTTTACATGATGTAATATTTTTGTTTATCAATAAAGAACACATCCGAAACAGCTGTACTGAAACTCAACCCACACTCCGAAACTTTCTTGCGTTGGATCTTGAGCCTGTAGTCGACGTGTCATATGTGCACTTATATGTGATTTTGCGTACAAGTTGTGTATTCGGTCAGTACTAGCGAATGTGTTGCATAACTGCAGGAATAAATCTATATATACTTTAATAAACACGTTTGAGTCCCTAGATATTGTTAGTGCATATTGTTAGGTCCGCTATCCCCGACTCTACCTTGGTTCTTTTGCTATTTGAATATTTTGAATCTATCGGATTCAAATTTTATTTGTATATATATGCATGCATGTATTCCTGTATATATATATATATATATATATATGCATTCCTGTATATATGTACGTACTCCTGTATATATGTATGTTTGTATGTATGCATGCACGTATATAGGTAGTTATGTATGTATGCATGCAAGCAGGTTGAAACACTCTGACCGCATCGAATGGTAAGGAATAACGTCTGACCATTTAATTCCAATGTATTTCATCCGATGTATAACACTTGAGTTCGGTTCTTTAGATTATAAACAGTTTAGTGAGTGTATATCATCCAAAAATAATTCGTGTTAGGTGTAAGAAGGTTATATCCACCCTAGAGTTCAACTGATACTTATCTCATCACTCCGAAAGGATGAAAGGTAAAGTCGACCTCAGTGAAATTTGACCTCAGAACATAAACTCAATGCCGCTAAGGATTTTTCCGTCTTGCTAACGATTCTCTCAGATGCCCACACCAAACGTGTAAAATATGGTTTTCTCTGGTATCTCGGATGAAAGTTTGTCCGGAAACCCTTTGAAGACCTCCATAACTGCACTCAAGAATCTCTGAGTTTGTTTGGCAGAAAGTTGAATATATTATACAATTTTCTTTTAAAATTTTTCGGTTGTATTTTTCGAGACATACTAGACTTTATTTTTTTTCATTTCATCTCGTGCTATTTACGAGCTATCTCCTACCAGCTCAGAAATACTAGGATCCATTAGACGTGAGATTTTATTATTTCATTCTGGTAGTATACAATGCAATTCCTAAATTTTAAGAGATAAAACATCTAGTCATACACTGTTTTAGCTGTATTTTAAATGTTTCTAAGCATTTTACTCTAGGTTTGAATTGATTACGTGTAACAGTTTTTATTTGTTATTTAGTAGAAGAATCAATGCTGGAGAGATTAGCGTATACACACACACACACATACACACATATACATATGCATATATATACATATATATATTTATGTATGTATCTCTCTCTCTCTCTCTACTCATATATATATATACACATACACACATTTATATATGTATGCATGTATCTCTCTCACTCTGTCTGTCTGTCTCTCTCTCTCTCTCTCTCTCTCTCTCTCTATATATATATATATATATATATTATATATATATATATATATATGCACACCAACACAAATAAGCAAATGCATACATGGGGAAAGTAAGGAAGAGAGAGAGATGATTTTTAATGTATATTCCCCTAAACATTATGAATAACTATCTATCTATTTGACAAAAGAGCAGAAGCCCTTACTTTTAACTGACACAAGATATTTGTTTACACAATAGGAAAATAGTTGAGCTTGTTCTGCACAATACTCTCCAAATACCAATATAACCTCTATATACGCACTTATTAATATATTATGGTGTATAACAGCACACACGAGTGCACCCATACACAAAACATATACTCAATACCGGCATATGAAATGTAGCTGTCGCAAAAATAATTATAATGAAGACATACACCTATGTATAACCGTATATATAGAAAAATAAATCGTTGTAATATACTTAAATATTACCAGATGGGCAATGTTTATGGGTCATATAAAAATATTTCAAAATACTTTCGTATTGTAATGATTTGTGTATGAGAAATTTGTTGCTATACCATCATATGTTTTCTTTTGAAAGAAAAATATACTAAACATCCTTTTCTCAACAATATAGGTAGTAATTTATTTTTACAACCAGAAATAAAGGGAAGTGCTGCCTACATAGCGTGGTTACATAAAATTGGTGTTGCAATATCATAGTGTCATATAATAAATATTAGTATGTGTGTGTCTGTGCGTGTGTGTGTATATCTATATATGTGTATATATTTATGGATATATATGTGTGTGAGGGGGGTGTACATGTATATATAAGTATATATATATGTGTGAGTACATATAGATAGGCTTAAATACATGTATATATATATATATATATTTATATATATATATATGTATATGTGTATATATATATATATGTATATAAATATGTAAATATATCTATATATATATATAATAAATATTAGGGAATAAATCCAAATTTACAGGGAGGAAAAATCAGATTTAGGATTAAATCCAATTTTATAGTAAAATATTATAAAATATTATTAGAGACAAAACCACTATTTTGCAAAACAAACAAGGAAAGACTTAATCAATACATAAAATTTTAATAAATAGTCAAAAAAACCACCACTACAATTGTTTCTTGTCTTGATCGACAATCTTCAGGTGGACTTCCAATCTAAAATATCAATATTTTAAAATATAAAAATAATAATTTTAAAATAATTAAAGTATGAATGAAAAAATATAAATATATAATCCATATATAACCTATATATAATCCATATATAATCAATATATAAACAATATATAAACTAAAATAAACCTATCAACATTTAATATAAAATATAAAATATAAAATATAAAATATAAAACAAAACAAAAAAATAATAATAATATAATAATAAACTATATATACACCCATACACATATACCTAATTATATATAACCATATCTAACTACATACACTAAATCACACCCCTATATATATATCCCTATACATACACATAAAAACGTCTAGGCAACTTAAATAAATAAAAAGCTAAATACTTCAACACAATACTTATTCATACTCCCACACACACACACACAACACCCACATTCACGCTCTAGAAAACGGACATCACTTAAAATTATGAACGGAGAAATGGAATAAATGGAATTAAAAATTATATTCACTTGGGAAAACGAACACTACTTAAAAATTATGAATGAAACAATGCAATAAAACAACAGACATCGCAAATAGACACAAATTACTACGAATTCCTTAACAAACCTACCATGATAAACCAAAACTCATAAAAACATATAATGATAAAATCTCCCTTTACTAAACTCTATAACATACCTATATAGCATCCCCCTAACCTAAACATTCACACACAAACACACACACGTAAACCACACACCCACGACATATACTAATACCCACACCACTTACACATACCTATACATACATATAAACCTCAACATATACTCCAAAAACCCACTCAACCCACACGACAAAAAACACAAAAATTATGAATGGATTCTTTTAAAAAACTACCATGATAAGCTAAAACTCACAAAACATAATGATAAAACCTCCCTTTACTAAACACTATAACATACTTATATAGCAATCCCTTTAACCTATACATCACACACAAATACACACACGTAAACCACACACCCATAACAAATACAACATCCACCCCACTCACACACACCCACAAGTACATATAAGCCTCAACATATACACCAAACAAAATTACTTTACCAAGGAACTTAACATATGTATAAAAAGTATAACCGCTCTGGAAACGAACATCTTTTAAAATAATGAATGGAGAAATGGAATAAATGGAATTAAAAATAATATTCACGTGGCAAAACGAACACCACTCAAAAATTATGAATGAAACAATGTAATAAAACAACCAACATCGAAAATAGACAAATTACCACGAATTCCCTAAAAAAAACCATGATAATAATAATTGTGATATTAACGATGTAGTGTATAAATGTATAGTTACATTACATGATAATAACTTTAAGAATAATAATTACCCAAAAGCGGTTTATATAGGTTCTACTTCCTCAAAAATAAAACTAAGAATCGCACAACATATGAATTCTTTTAAAAATAAAAACTTAATCAACTCAACCGGACTTAGTAAGTACATTTGGAGTCTTAAATCACTAAATATTAATTATAGTTTAATTTGGGAAATTAAATGTATTTAATCTCGTTTCTCCATTTTACTCTAAAACCGATTCTTAATCGAACATTGGAACCATAATTCTATATTCTAATGCTAAGTTCTAAATCTTCAACTCTAAAAGCTAACTAAACTTGTAATTTGAATACATGACTCAGAAACCGATGTATTGTTTACAAGAATTGTTATCTCGTATTTTTATAGCATAATGTACAGAGAACAATTCAAAAAAGAAAATATTACGACTTCTTTCCTTCGTAACAATACATTAGGAGAATGATAAAATCATCGAAATGACGAAGAAAAATACACTACCCACAGAATGTCATAATCTCCAGTGTTGGAAATCTTGAAATAAAAAGAACATGCTGAATATGCATACATACTTTCATGCACACTCTCACACACATTTGTTTGTATGTATGTATATATATATATATATATATATATATATATATATATATTAATATATACATATATATATATATATATCAGAATGTATGTATTTGTGTGCATGTATTTATGTATGTGCGTATATATATATATGTATGTATTGATATATATATATATATATATATATTATATAAATTATGTATCTTTTTTTAAAAATGTATATATATTTATATATAATGGGATCTAACGAATTACATTTAATTTAATTTAAGATTTAATTTCGTCAGACAATATATTATTTAATTATCAGGTGGCTTATTTATTTGTAATATTAAATTTTAAGTTAATTAGGTATTATATTATTTGATATTTAGTCATCTTTGTTATAGATTATTATATTAAATCTATAGATACTACACATGTATATTTATTATATGGTTAGTTTATTTAAGGAGTTTGTCTATATTTGAACCATTTCTTATTTTGATTACAATTTAATGACTTGTACTAGCTTTGTGCATTTAATTTAATTTTAATGTATTTAATAATTTAAGTATTGTTTCAGTTTTCACTTATGTATATTTAGTATTTTCATATGTATCTCTCTCTCTCTCTCTCTCTATATATATATATATATATATATATATATATACATATATATATATATATATATATTAAAGTATATTTATTAATTAATTATTTTATTGTTCTAGTTTATTTTTAATCTGATGAGTGACTATATTTATATTGAAGTGATTTCTTTACTACTATAATCATTTGTTAAATATAGCCACGAACACGTGTCGTTATTCTACAAATTATTTACGTTTTTATTATCATTATCATCCTCTTTTTTTGCAATTTACTTAATGATTGACATTTTATTGTTATTTTAATTTTAATATTTCTGTTATATATAATTTTCTAAATGGAGTAATTTAATTGTTCATTTTCAATTGATAAAAGGTGGGTTTTTTTCTTATTTTATATATATATATATTATATTGTGTGAAATTTGATTTAGTATGTCTAAATTGAATTTTTTTCCTTGTAAGTTTGGATTTTATTCCCTCAAATAATAATTATATCTATATATATATAGATGAAAATTCACGCAGTAGATAAACTTCTGTACTTTTTATATTTCTGTATCATTTTTATAATTTGCATATATTTATTATATTATAAATGCAAAACAATACCACTCACTCGCTTCCCTAATTTTGTTTTCCATAGAGTATGTGAGATTCCGTGTTTACTCATCTATGGTATGTTATCTATTTTCTTTTAATATTTTGTAATTAATGTGTAGAAAAAATTTTGTAGAAAAAAACTGTTGGCGGCCAGCCATGAGACTCGATTTCACATCCATGTTATTATGCGCCAAGTGATTTACCATTAAGCTAAACTGGCTGCCGACAAATTTTTCTCCAAAATATGGATATTTTATCCTGTTAATGCCATATTATTAGCATTACCCTGCGTTTGAGTTTAAAATTATTTCCTCATCTGTATCTTTCAATACATGTCAACGCTTTAAAAGCAAACTTTGTTGACTTTCAAAGTAATTTGTATTTAATACATTTATATATTTATACCTACCTGCATATATAGTGGTTGCTACATCTTGAGAGATGATAGCCATCCCATCAATACACACACACACACCACACTGTCACACAGTAAAATCACCCGTTGATGAACCCATAGACGACTTTTAAGACTAGCTGCTGACTGATAGGGCTTAAAACACACGTGCCAAATTATTCAAGTTTCTTTTATATCTTTGCACTATGGAATCTGATTCTGAAGGAATGTTTTTTTATGAAAGAACGTATGTCTTTTAAGTTCATATATTGTCTTACAAGTTTTTTGACATATGACACAAGTCGTAAGAGGTGGTTGGTGTCCGAAATCATTACCTGTCTGGGCATTACGATTTTCATGCAACTTCATATGGTTCAAACATCCTGCTTTTGGCAACAGAACATGGTGACATATATCACGTGTCCAAAGTTTACTGTTGATTACAGTAACAATTGTTCTTCTGCGGCAGGCCCTTTTACGTTCAGAGTGCTGAATCATCTTTTCCTCCTAGGCATTGCAACCAGTCCTATTAGCACCTCTACACTTCTCTCGATCTAGAGCATCCTTTTCCCAATCACTTTTGTTCATATCTAGTTTCTTCAGTCTTTCCTTCACAAAGACTTTATACCTTTTCCTCGGCTTATGTTGTGGTCGCTTACCGAGCTCACGGTAAAATAAATGCTTTGGCAAACGCTCATCTTTCAATCTAATAACATGTCCAGTCCATCTCATTTGAGTCAAAAGAACACGTTGTTCAATTGAGCTGCAAGTGCCATGCACATAGCCTCTGTATCCAGTATGAAAATTTTCCCACTTGACTCCTAGAATAAATCTGAAGCATTTTTGATGAAATCGTTCCATGTGACGCTTACAAGTGGTCCATATCTCACTTGAGTAAAGGAGTGCAGACAATACACACGCTTTATCGACACTGATATATTTGTCTGCAGGGAAAAAAATCTATCCGACCATACTCGCGTTTCGAGCTTTCCAAATGCAACGCTTCCCATCTCTATTTGACAGTATATCTCTGCATCAAGACTACTATCTCTTGACAGTGTGCTTTCTAGGTAAACAAAGGTGTCAACGACTTCTAACCTTGCTCCATTCACAAAAATGTTTGGTTCAGGATATATTTGTCCTGGCATGGGAGTAAATATCACTTTGGATTTTCCCAAACTAATTGTGAGTCCGAAATGTACATAGGCAGTGGAAAATCTGTCCATTAAATGTTGCACATACCCCTCTGGGTGTGCCGAAAAATCAGCATCATCAGCTTAAAGTAATTCTCTAACAAGTCAAATTCTCAAACAAGTCAAATTAAAAATACGACCATATGTTCGGAATCTGATTCCGATTCCCCTGTTGCAACCCTTGAAAGCATACCAAAGTAATGCAGCAAGATGAATAGAGAAAAGTGTAGGGGCAGGAATATCTCCATGTTTGACACCGCATTAGAGAGTACCTGAGCTTTTATGTGGAAATTCTTCAACTTCTATAAGATGTACACACAGACAACCAGTATGGGAGTGAAACATACATTTATATACTTATGTATACATATCTATATTTGTATGTATATGTGTTTGTTTGCGTTTGTGTGTGCGTATGTGTGTGTGTGGAGGTTTATGCATATACACATGTCAGTGAGTTAAACGTATTCTGTCGGTTGAAAAAATTACAGTTTTCGCTGCAATATGCGAGTGTCTTATTGAAAGCACCCGTAAGCTACGGAAATTATATATTATAATATAAGACGGCTTGCTGTATGCGTCGTGCAGAATAAGATGATATCACTCATTTTTCTGTGTACGTGTTCCTATAGAAGTTGAAAAATTCCAACATGTTATTCGCCATGATTTGTCAACCGTATCAAATAGATGTGATAGCCTCCAACTTTTTTCTTGGAAGATCTGTTAGGTTTTACCTGTCACAGCCTGTATAAATGCTCTGCTTATCTCAACATATATTTACTCTCCAACTGTTCTTTAACATCAAATCCCGCCGAGCTAGCATTTGCGATTTCCCACAACGTAACACAGTGTCTCCTTGAAACAAATATATGAAAATAAACGTATATTAGAACGTATTGCGTGATATCACTGATGGTTTCATAGTATTTACATACTAGAAATATACTTTTCGTCAATAATGAATAATTGTCTGGAAATTATATACATTTAATGTTGATAGATCGTATATCTTCTTAATGTGCTCGCCAAACACGCGCGCGCACGGACACGCACATTTACGCATATACTTTAAAGTTAAAAAACCTTTTTTTCTCAAAATTATTGAAGGTTCAATTAATACGCAAATTGTACTATAACAATGAACTTTTAAATCAGTTTAGATAACGTTGAATGAATGATGGAGCCTACAGGAGATCGCTTGTGATAGTAAAATTAAAAGCCAAAATTCATCTGAAAATTATACAAGTTTTTATACTGTAGGAGCCTACTGGATAAGATACACATTCTGAGATACAATATACCTTAAAAACAGGATAGCAATGGATGTGATGATACCTTCGATAATAGCCTTACTCTATCGAATCGGATGCCGTGTTCATCAACAATAACGACTATTAGAGATTTTATCACACTTCAGTCATTTGAAGCTAAACAGATTTAGTTTTAAATATACAGTTTTTTGGGATATGCCATCTTTTATATTTTATTTGTTTCACTCATTTGACTGAGGCCTTGCTGAAAAACCGCCTTGAAGGGTTTTAGTCAAACGAATTGACACCAGGAATTATTTTTTCGACACTTGCCGTGTATGTAACCGGATTTATTCCTGAACCGCTAGGATACAGAGACGTAAAGAAAGCAAAAACGGTGGTGGGGAATAAACACAGACACCAAAAAGACAGACACTCTCACTCATTCATATATGCATAATGCATACATACATACATACATAAATGTGCACGTGTGTGTGCATGTTTGTGTGTGTGTGTGTGTGTGTGTGTGTGTATACACGACAACCTTCACATTTTATGTCTACGAAATCTCATGAGAAAGTTTTAGCTGGCCCGAGACAATAGTCGAAGAAACTCGCCCAAGTTGACACACGGTGACACAGAACTCAGAACACGTGGTTGGAAAGCAAATTTCTTACCACACAACTCCTGGGTAATTATTGAAAACTGTTCACCAATAAACATAACACGGTCCACTAACACTCTTTACAATTTTAGCAATATTGCTTTGTTCTAACTCCAGAATACACTGACCATGTACAGATACAAAAATAAAAAGTACAAAATAATAACAGCAGTTTTCTGCCGGAAAGTAGGAGAGAAGAAACGGTAGAGAAGCAAGCACGTAGCCAAGCGGCTATGGGATGTCAGTATCTGAAGTCGCTAAAGATGCAATAAATTGAATTTCTTTTGATTTAGTAATGATATGAAAATGTAGGGTGCTGACCGGATCATCAACTGTGAGTTGAATTAAGGAGTGACTCACGCTGGGTCAGTTGTTGTTGCTGTGGTGGTGTTCGTCGTGGTGGCGACGCCGGCGGTGGTGCTGGTGATTTTCCTTGTTGCTGTTGAAAAGTATGTGAAGAATTGATGCTGTTGTTAGAGATTTATGGTAGTAAGTGCAACACCACACACGTATATATACGAACAGAGACGGACATTAAAAAGTCATTTTATTTCTACTAGTCAGAGAGGACTTATTCGCGAAAAAGGAAAGAAAATTTTAGAAATTTCCCAAAATATACATTCAGAAATGATTTTTCATGTGAGAACTTTCACTGAATAATTTTCCTTACTCTTTGAACAAAGTTTATACTGATATCATTTTGTGTTTAACTAAAAACGCATAACTTTGAAGAAACTGAAAAAAAGAATTGCTTCAACTGAAATCTCTTACGAGTTTAATTTTAAAATACATATATTTTAAGAAACCGTTACTCTTACTACAATATTCTACCTTAGAATGAATAATTGCGAATATCAGTGCCCAAAAATATTGAATCACTATCGAAAAAGAGAACTTAAGCAATCATTACTGAATTTCCAATCCGATTCATCTAATAATGCTAAACAGAGGAGAATTGCAAACGAAGTTTCGTAGCTCAAGGTAGGTCTTGCAAAGTCTTTGACGCCCTCATTGGATGATCTAGGACAAGCCGACTACCAACCCGGGCAGACAGTGCTAGCAAAGTTTGATCCAAATATTTATGGAAATCGGAGACGTGACTTCTCGTCAAGCTGGTATACTAGTCGTCCATGGTTAGATTATTCTCTTTCAAAGAAAGCCTGGTTTTCTTTTGCTTTGTCGGCACTTTAATATTTCTGCTCAAGCTGATACTTGTTTTATTAAAAATGGATATTCTAATTGGCATCATGCAAACGAAAAAAAACCCAAAAGTTTTAAATACGCACGCAAACTCTGCTATGGTAACATGGAAAGAACACCAACAGCGTTTATCCACAACAAAATCCGTGTCTTCAATCTTGCAAAGTCATCAGTTGAGCAAAAACTGTTATTATATCAGTTCCATTGTTGATATTGTTCATTTTCTTTGTGCAAACGAATTGCCTTTCCAAGGAAACGAAAATGAAACTTTACAGGATCTTTATTCGGAAGATAACAGGCAGCCTTGTGGTCTTTTTATGAAATTATTCCAATACACATTAGAGAAAGATTCAAAGCTAATGGAATGTTATAGCTCGACTCCAAAAAAATGCGACCTACACGTCAGCAGCAATGCAAAATGAAATCATCGAATTGTTGAGAAGAGACATTGACAGCCTCGTGGTCGATGAAATAATATATTCCGATGTTCCTTATTTTACGCTGAAATGTGACGGAACGCGTGATTTGAGTAATATTGAAAATTTTGCAATTGTTATTAGGTACTTGAAAAACGGCAGGGTTTTGGAGAAGTTAGTTGCGATGCCAACTACTCAACATTATGACGCTGAAATATTTGCGGACTTCATAATTAAGGAATTAGTTAGTTAGTTAGTTAATTTGGCTCAAAAGCAAATAGCAAGGCCATGTAGGGGGACATGGAGTTAAGTACAGGGTGGTGTTCATGTAAAGAGTTCAGGCCACTTGAGGTCAAGGGTGGCTTTGAACAAAGCGGTCGTCGGCATCTTCACCATCTCGTCTGGCAGCTTGTTCCACGGATCCGCAACTCGGACGGAGAAAGCTCCTCTCCTTCGATTGAGATGAAATCGTCGCAGGTAGAGCTTTTCCGAATGACCCCGCAGCCGACGCTCTGGAGCAGGAGTGAAGAACAGCTCTTTCGAGAGGTTACACTTTCCGCTTATGATGTTGTGGGCGAGAATGAGATCACTACGGCGGCGGCGTTTTTGACCAACCTTTGCTTTGACACAAAGCTTATGTTGTCACAATGCTATGATGGTGCTTCTGTGATGTCTGGCAGAATAGGTGGCGTTCAAAGAAAGATTCAGAATCGACTTGAGAAATATATACCCTATGTTCATTGTGTTAATCATCAGTTGCATCTTGTCATGGTTAACACAATAAAGTGGATTCCGGAGTTAGATACGTTCTTCGATACCGTTAATATTCTTCATAATTTTATTAAACGGCCAAAGATAGCTTGTCTCTGCAAAGAGTTGAAGTTGCCACGTCTTATGGATCATAGGTGGTCGGGTAATTTCACTGCCATTGCTTCTGTAACAGAAAATCACCCCAAAATTTTTGGTTTGCTAACCGAATGCACAGATTCATCAGATTAAAAAAACACTGGAAGTTTACATCAAGTTCGTTCCCCAAGGTTTCTTTTTGTAATTTCTGCATAGACCAGTAGACAAACAGCTTCAGTCACAAATGTGATATATACTATGGCCTTGGGAGTCTTAAGATTGCCAAGAGTGAATTAATCAAACTGAGAAACTCTTTATTATTTGTTGAGATTCTAAAACAAATGAGTCAATTTCATGTTATTCAAGAACGCATGCGTCGAAAAGCTTACGGGTCCCAACGTTCGCAGATTTTGTTGTTGAAGCCCTAGTACCATCACAAGATGACTGGATAACCTTTCACCGCAAAATTTATTTCGCGATCATCGACGAAACCTTGAGAGAGCTAGATAATAGATTTTCTGAGCAAAACGCTAGTATATATTCTTCCTTGGCAAGTCTCTTACCAACGTCCGAAACATATTTGTATTTTGGTGCGTTACAACCTTTGAGAAATTTTGTTATTTGCGATAAATCAGCCATTCTTTCTGAACTTACTGTGGCTAAATCATACATTTACAAACAAAATATGATGACACTGCTTGATATTCTTGGATCTTTACGTATTGTACAGGATGCCTTTCCAAATGTTTATGTTTTATATGGTGCAGCATCAACATTTGGATCTAGCACAGCTACATGTGAATTATCATTTTCGACGCTAACTCGAATTATGACACCCTTTCGACGAAACATGAAGCACCAGTGAAAATCAAACCTCGTGATACTTGCATCCCTTAATAAATACAAAATAAGTATAGAAAAGGACGATTTTCTTAAATTTTTTGTCTTGCGTTGCCGTAAATTGCAGTTGTATTAAATAAATGTAACCTGATCTTATTTCGTATTCTGATTTTTTTACAGAGACTTGTCGTACAGTTCTCGTACGACATTAAGTCCGTTTAAGATATAGTACTAGATGCTTGTCCGCTCACAGGTACTACTCGAATTCCCGAGTCGACACATTGCTCATGAGCTGTCGGGTTACGGCCGACCTTCCGTCAACCCATTGGCATTACTCCACCATATTTATCCTGGTGGACTAATCCATCCGTTCTTCCTTCTTTTTTCACACAACAGACACATGATCAAATTTTACCTGCACACATACTCATGCACACACACACACACACACACATGCACAAACACACACGGCCACACATAGACACACACAATGCAAAACATACAGCGACACACTATAAATTTCAAGTGGGGCCAAAATAAATGCCGTGAAGAAATACGTGAGCAAAACCTAACTCGGAAATCTGAATACAGCTAAAAAGCGATTTTATGCCTTTGCTGCAGTTGTAAACGCATAACATTAAGTAACTAGATGTAGCTGCGAGAGAAACACCAAACAAGACAAATTGAAGGATTCCTCAGTGTGAAATTTCGAAGAGAGTGAAAGGTTTACTTTTAGAAATGGGAGTATTTTGATACAAAGCGAAATGTCAGGAGAGTAATTAATGATGAACAACACAGAAAATGTCATAAAGGCTGAACGATTTTAGAAGATAAATGGAAAAATCATTCAAATACGAATAAACACGAATGTGCAGGGTAAACTACTACGGCCAGAAGCTGATATATTGTACGTTAATATCCAGCATCGTTCAATGTCAGTCCGTGAAATGGGGTGAAAGAATATAATCATGTGGTGCAATTAAAAAAAAATGATTGGAGCATGCAAACAACTAAAACAATTTAATGCGGGATGTCCAATTTAAATAACGTTGTATCAGATATTCGCATACAAGATGGAAGCTGTATCAGAAATCTGTGTTCGTCCGCGTGATGGAAACATAACATCATAAGGAATAGAAAAAGCATTTAAAAGAATGAAAAATCCGAAAGCCTCTATAGATACGATCAGCTACTAAATACCAATAGCAGGAGGAAAGGTCGTGGCTAACATAAAGCATGATATTTAATGTGGTTTGGGAAAGGGAAAGAAAATATGATCTTGCACCCGTATGCTGGTAATTTAGATGAATTAAGAATGCATAAAAAATCACCTGAAATCTAGGGCACGATTTTTCACTTATCGATGCTGACAAAAATGTTCAGTATATATTATTCCTCTAAGATAGAATGAAAAGTAAATTTGTAGAACTAGTTGAGTGAATGGATTCTAATTTAGAAGTCGTAGAGGCTCCGTTGTTGCCAATTTATAGAGTCAGGCAGATCCCTGAAAATGAAAAATATCAAGTATAATTTCAATTCAAAATTCATCGACTTTTAATCGCTTTGGACATGAGCTGGCGGAAGGCCCTCTGAAAATTAATGATAACAGTATATATAGACCCGATAGTACGAATTAGTATTGCACTATACAGCAATAGCAAAGGCGGCAGTGATAAATGATTAGCTGACAGATTTGATTGAAATAAACCTTTGAGACAGGTTCGCCTGCTTTTCCTATTTCGCGTAGCATTTTTTTCAATATCCTTCGAAATGTTTTTTTTTTCCTGAAAAATAACAAATATTTTGATAAGTATCTGGAACACATAGGCCACACTAAGTATGCTGACGACATGACGTATGTAATCTATACTTAGCAAGTCCCAGGGAATTGTAATTAGTATTTCATTTGGTCGACGTCTAATTATGAATCAAGATTTCAACATTCCAAGAGCGAATGAGAAAAACCGAATATATAATTTTTGCCAAGTGATTAATGGCGGAATGGGCCTATCTACTTTTCTTTGAAACATCTGATTGAAAATATACACCAACAAATATATCGTAAGCCAATTTTAACAATCACATAATTTGAAAGGTATATGTTTCAGGACACTTACATCCATCTGTGTTAGCAAGCAGAAGTATATTTGTTTGATGTCTAAGATATCCGTAGCTAAAGAAAGGTACGACTTGAACAGAATAACTCATACTTTTATACATAGACTCATAAAATGAACAGGTATTTTTTCGTAATCCACTTCACCCATTAGTGTTTATTTTGTTTAATCACCGACAACACGAATATTTCATATACCGTACTGGATTGCATATCACAACTGCAACTCACCTCCACCCATCCAATCCTCTATTACAGACAAGCGCTAGCAGAGAGGGAAGTAGAGACATGCACACACATTATTCATAGCCATCATTGGTCGAAAGATATCCATGGAACATAGCATTAGTGTAGGCATTTTAATAACAAATATAGCAAAACATTTACAAACGTATGGAAAAGGTCAGCACATATCATAATTATATATCATATTAACATAATCTACACTGGCAGGATGAAATAATAAAATGTATAAAAATGTAACTGGCGTAGCTGCGTACCAGGCACAGGAGTGGCTGTTTGAGAAGCTTGCTTACCAACCACATGCTTCTGGATTCAGTCACGCTGTGTGGCACCTACTACAATTGTATTCTTATATAGCCATAGGCCGACGAAACCCGTGTGGGTGAATTTGTTAGACGGAAACTGAAAAGAAGTCCATCGTTTATATATGTGTGTGTGTGTCTGTTTGTGTCTGTGTTTGTACATTTCACTACTTCACAACTTGTATTTGTGTGTACACACTGTAACTTAGCAGTTTGGCAGAAAGTACCAGACATTAGAAAATAGGTCCTGGGATCGATTTGTTCGATTAAAACTTTTGAAAGCGGTTGGTGCCCCAGTATGGCCGCAGTCAAATGATTGAAACAAGTAAAACATTAAAATAATGATTTCAAATTGTAACACAAGGCCAGAAATTTGAGGCAAATGGTGGGATAGTCAGTTTCATCGATTCAAGTACTCAGCTGGTACTTATTTTATCAAGCTTGAAATGATGAAATGTAAAGCTGACTTAGCAAAGTTTGAACTCAGACATTTAAGTACCAAAAGATATGTAGAGCGAGTGGCTGTGTGGTCAGAAGTTTGCTTCCCAGCCACATGGTTCCGGGTTCAGTCCCACGCGTGGTACCTTGTGCAAGTGTCTTATACTATATCCTCGAGTCGACCAAAGCCTTGGAAATGGATTTGGTAGACGTAAAATGAAAGAAGCCCGTCATATATATATATATATATGTATATATATATATATATATATATATATATATGTGTGTGTGTGTGTGTGTGTGTGTGTGTGTGGTGTGTGTGTGTGTGTGTATGTGTGTGTGTGTATATATGTATGTATATATGTATGTATGTATGTATGTATTTCTGTGTCAGTGTTTGTCACCCCACCATCGCTTGACAACGGATATTGGTGTGTTTACCTCCCCGTAACTTGGCGGTTTGGCAAAAAGAGACCAATTGAATAAGTACTATGCTTACAAAAGAATAAGTCCTGGGGTCGACTTGTTCGACAAAAAACGGTGCTCCAGCATGGCTGCAGTCAAATGACTGAAACACATAAAAGAAAAAAAAATCAAAGAATACAAGGTATACTGTGAGGCGTGTTGCTAATTTTGCCGTCCTCTATTCATGCAGATATTTACAAACTCGTGTAAAACACATACTTCATTCTTTCTTATATCTTCTCCTACTAGCCTTCTCCTTCTCCTCCCACTCGCCTCCTCCTCGTCGTCGTCGTCGTCGTCGTCGTCATCTTCATCATCATCGTCATCATCATCATCACCATCATCATCATCATCATTGAACGATAAGTTCCGTTTTAAGATAGCAAGAAGTAATTCCATGGAGACATTTGCTGTTCTTCCTAATATATATTTTGACTAAATTGAAGTACTACTCTTGGATTACAGCATGCGTATATTGTCTACAAATAACATTCTTCAAGAGCATATTATTATGTAGTATTACAAAATACACAAACAACCTGATATGATTTTTGAAATACACGAACAAGCACACACACGCACGCACACACACACACACATATGAGCGTTCATCGATACACGCATACATATACACGCATCTTTCTAATATTCATAATATATATCTATCCGTGTATGTTTGCATATGAATGTGTGTAAGCATGTATATACAAACGTACCCGTATACAATAGGTGAGATTAATGCAGACACATTCATGAGATTTTCAATAACACATGGAAATATATTTCATATAGCAGATAAAAGGTAATTTACAGAAATTAAACCAGAGGAATTTCTTTTTCAAACATAAGCAAGAAAAGTGATAGCTATGTTGTTACATAAACTGCAAAGAAGAATGAATTAAGATGTGAAAATATGTTATTCATTTATGAATACATACAATATATATAACGTATCAAAGAGAGTTAATAACTAAAGTGTAATATATATATATCTATATGTATGTGTGTCCGTGTGTGCGTGTGTGTTTGTTATGTATTAACGATAACATTTTGTGCTATTTTGCATCGGAAATCTTCAATAACGACGCGATGTCTTATGAGATACATAAATTAAGAGGAATTCTTGGGCAGTATATCATTTGACATTAAATACACTCTGAATTAATCTGTTATCTACCGTGATGTGAAATAAATTAAAACTAGTTAATAGTGATGACGCTATCAAGACATTAGTATTGGTGTAATTCATCACAGCTGAAAATTTATATAATTACAAACTTTTATCTGTACATTGTTCAAGAATAGACAGTTTATGCCACGTGGCTTATACTTATTGTTCACCTTTCGACAACTTATATAGATACTATGGTTTATTACCAGTCTTCTAGAAAATAAATTTTAAAGCCACCGTTGTGTATATTTAGAGCTTAAGTACAAACAATGTATATAACAAGAATTCATTGACAATAAAGGGAGTTACATAATCATTTATAACAAGGTATAAGCATAAATGGACGAATATGTCTATTGACATATATATCTGGCGAAACAGGCCCTGCCTATTTGAGCATACCTGCTGCAAAATTTAGAACCACAATTGTACGTTTGTGAAAGAAAGCATTCGTTGCTATTACTCCTTTAGGCAGACAAATATCCCTTCATTGGGTAACCTTTATGTTTGTACACTAGTGATTTAAATCGTTAGTTACATGTTTCTGTTGGCTGTGTTACAGAAATTAGGAATAGACCAAGTGTTAAGATATTAAGAACTGTATGTTAATGAAATGGGACGACTGACTTTGTGTCTCTATAAAATAATTAATTATTTCATGTTTTTATGAACTATACTTCCCGACATAAAATTATGAAAGCGAAGTGCCTAAATCCGAAAAGAAATCTTTAGTACGGATGATATGAGAAAGTAAAAGTGATATAAAGTGAACGTTGACCTACCTATCATCATCTCTTGTTTTACTATTTATTAGAATTTTAATGTTTGTTGATTGGGAGAATTTCTGATATGTGTTACCTTGAGGTATTTGGACGGCTTTATAGCTTACAGCTAATGAAAATAAAACATTAGTCAATTTTAGATCGATATCATAGACTGGTCTTCTACAAATTTCCTAGCCTCGTGTATGTGTTATAAGCAATTATTTATAATTAATTTAACTGTAAAGATATAGAATCTACTCTCAATAATTATTAGGTCAAAATTTGTTTGTATTGGATAGATACTTTTTTAGCTTAATATATACCAAAATGCAAATAAATTAACTGTTTTTGCAGATATTTGGTTCTTGCAGATATTTGGTTATGTAACCGGTTCCCTCCATTATGAGATCTGGTTGTGTTTCCTCAGGCGATATATGAATATTGTTTCCGTAAGTTCAAATTCTCGGCTTGAAGAGCATCTCAACGTCTGTTATGGCCTGGACTTAGTAGCAGCCACCGAGGGTATCAAGATATGTGTTGTGACTGAAGGTCCGTTGGCAAAGTACTTTGATTGTGTAGATGGATTGGGATGGTGGATTTACTGGATTTAAAGTGATCGTCGTTGTTAAAGTGATTGTCGCACTTGATGTATTTGAACTGTTGATTTGTTCTTGCGATTACATTGACTAACCTTTATGAACGGTTGCATACATACACGTACATGCTCGCGCACATATACAAATATGCATGCGCACGCTAATACATACACACACATAAAATTATATACATAATATACATCCATCCATGGAAACAAAACACGCAAACAGAGGTGCACATATCATGAATAGCGATAGCGAAACCGGTCAAGATATTAAAAATTATATTAAAAATATGTAAAGTGTGCGTATTTTCCTTTTTTTAATTCCTTATATACATTACAACTCACCACTTGGGGATAATCGAAATTCCTACTTTCTGTTACTACTATATATATATATATATATATTATATATATATATATATATATATATATTATATATATATATATACATACATAAGCGTACTCACCTGTGCGTGTGATTGCACATGCATCCATGCTCACAACTGCATGTACGCATATGATATCTATGTGGTTGTTATATTATTCGTGTGTTTGTATAGAAAGGGATGGAGAGAGTTCACATTATTATTATTATTATTATTATTATTATTATTATTATTATTATTATTATTATTATTATCAATATTATTATTATCTATATTATTATTATTATTATTATTATTATTATTATTATTATCATTGTCATTTACTTTTAATCTGCATGTTTGATGCAATCACCTGCCGGGGCACACCCAGCGCCCTAGGGCAAGTGAAGGTTAAGAGTTGTTGAAATATAGCTGAAAGCTTGGGGAGGGGAAGTAGAGATATATCTCCATGTAATGCAAACACAAACATTTACATTGATAGGGTTTTTCTAAGGATGTGGGCAGTACTTGTTAGCACAATCTTTTGGATTTCCTTGAGACATGGTTTTCCAGGGATATTGTCTAGGTGTTTCTGACATCCCTTTTTTATCATACCTAGGGCACCTACAATAACAGGAACAGTTTTTGTTTTAAGATTCCACATCCTCTGTATTTCGATTTCCAGGTCCTATATTTACTAAGTTTGTCAAATTCCTTGACAGATACATTTTTATCAGTGGGGACGCTTACTTCTATTAGTCTGCAGGTATTTTCTTCCCTGTCTGGTCGATTAGCCTTGATCGTTCTGTCAGTGTTGACTAGAAAATCCCAGAGGATGGTGACATCTTTACCTTCAACAACTGGTTGAGGATGGTGTTCATACCAGTTAGCAGGAGTGTCGGATTTGTAGTGTTTACATATCTTCCAATGTATATACTGTCCTACCCTATCGTGGCGATTTTTGTATTCGTTTGGTGTCAGCTCAGGACATCCCGAAACGAGATGGTCTATTGTTTCGTCAAATGTGTCACAGAATCTGCATTTAGGTTCAGTACCGTTTCGGAGAACGTTAGCCTGGTAATTTCTGGTAAACAAGCTTTGATCTTGTGCTGCCATTATGAAGCCTTCAGTCTCTGCTTTCAATCCAGAGCTCTTCAGCCACTGATGGGTTGTTGCTTGGTCTACATCAGCATTTTGGCTTCGGAGAATATATTGTCCATGCAGGGGCTTCTGGCTCCACCGCCTCTCAATTTGATTCTGCCCGTTCTTTTTTGCAGTCTGCTTGATTCGCTTTGCTTGCTTGGTAGCAGTGGTTTCCGGCTCTTCATCTGATTCAAGGTTAATGTCTAGTTCCCTTTCGAACTTATAAGCTTCCTTGACAATAGAATGCAGCTTTTTGCTGCTTTCGTGTTCGCACACAAGTCGCAGCATCCAATCCTTTGTACTAGATAGGTACCTGTTCATTCCTACAGCAGAGGTTTTATAGCACAGCTCTAATTGCATCATTCCTCTCCCCCCGCTGCTTCTAGGTAGGTACAAGCGGTCTACATCTGCCTTAGGGTGGTGCATGCTCTTGGATGTCAGTAACTTTCTTGTCTTCCTGTCCAAGCGTTGGAGTTCCGTAAGGTTCCAGTTAATGATGTTAAAACTGTACTGGACTACTGGAAGTGCCAGGGTGTTAATGGCCTCAATATAATTTTTGGAGTTGAGTTCAGTCTTCAGTACAAGCCTTATTCTCCTATAGTATTCCTTTCTTATTTTTTCCTTCATAGTAGCATGATGTATACCATCTCCTTCGTTGATTCCTAGGTATTTGTAACTTTCTTGTGGGTCAAGTTCCTTGATGGTAGTGTCAATATCTAATTTAACAGAAGCTGTTTGCCTGAGCTTGCCTCTTACAAAAGTTGCTTTAGCACACTTATCAAGGCCAAAATCCATTCCGATATCATTGCTAAACTCTTTAACAGTTGTTAGCAGCCCTTCTAGCTCTTGGTCATTCCTGGCAAACAGCTTTAGGTCGTCCATATAGAAAAGGTGGTTTATTAACTTACTAAAAACTTTGTACCCATATCTGGTACTATCCAATTCGTTTGAGAGTGGGATCAGTGCCATGCAAAAAAGTAATGGAGAGAGGGAGTCACCTTGAAAGATGCCGCGTTTGATGTTGATGCTGTTGGACTGGCTCATCCCATTACTATGGCTTAGAAAGAGACGTGTGTTCCACATGGTCATGCTATTCTCTAAGAATTTTGAGACGACAGGAGAGATCTTGTATATCTCAAGGGCCTTGAGTATCCATTTATGTGGGACACTGTCATACGCTTTCCTGTAGTCTATCCATGCCATACTCAGGTTTTCGTTTTTGCTCCGGCAATTCTCTACAATCATTCTGTTTATGAGCAATTGGTCTTTGCACCCATAAGAGTTTCTTATACAACCTTTTTGAGCTTGTGGAAGGATAGAATTTTGTTCAAGGAAAGCGTACATTCTCTCCGTTATTATGGATGTGAGGATTTTGTAGGTGGTGTTGAGACATGTTATTGGCCGGTAATTCTTTGGGTTTTTTGTGTCTTCGGTTTTAGGTAATAGATAGGTGGTTCCTTCAGTCAGCCAAGCAGGTATTTGTTCTAGGTTCTGAATGACATCAGACAGAGATGCAGCGAGATGTTCGTGTACCTCTGTCAAACAATTCAGCCAGAAGTTAGGGATCCGATCCAGTCCTGGGGTTTTCCATTTATGAGCCTTCCTAAGGACACACCTTAGCTCCTCTATTCCTATTGCTTCCCATTTCTGTTCTTCAAGTTCATCCAGTCTCTCTTTCTCACGTTCTATCCAGTCAGCCTCAGCATTAAACTCTTTTTCGTTGCTCCATACCTTCTTCCAGAACTCCTCCACTTCCTCAATCATAGGTGGATCTTCTATGTGTATTTTATTTTTGCCAATTTCCCTATAAAATTTATTTGAATCTGTCTTAAAAAATTTATTTTGTCGATAAAATTTGTTTCTTTTGTCATACCTTCTCAGCCGTTGAGCTTTCAACTGTATCCGTTGTTTCAACAGTTCCTTAGTTGCAGGGAGGTTTATGAGATCTTTGATTTTATATTTTTGCTTGATTTTTCTAGCGTTTCTCGGCTTAATATTCACTCCTCTAGCAAGCTCATCGAGAACTGAAACATCCGCCCGCAGAGATTCAATCTCTTTTTGTATCGCTACTTTCCACTTAGAAGGTTCATTGACATGCCTGGCCGTTTTCTTTGTCATCTTAATACCTAGTTGGGTAGTTACTACTTTAGCAGTGGAATAAATGAGATTATTTAAGGTTGTCAAATCATTCCCCTTATTTCTTAAGATCTGTCCTAGGGCAACGTTATATGTCATGATTGTGTTGTTATTCCTTGTGCCATTTGAAAACTTTGGTAGTGGTTCTCTATTAACCATGTCAGTGAGCTCAATCTTGCCGAGTTCTCTCATAATGTCCACTTTTGCTTCCATAATCTTTTCTCTATTATTCACCTCAAATTCTATGTCATATCTATTTTGGTTTTCTTGAGGAAGGTCTACGTTCTCCTCTTTTTTCAAATCTCTCGTCTTCGCTATTCTTTGTTTAACTTCCCCATTGGGAAGTTGATTTGCCGCTTGTACACTGGCTTCTGCGCTACTGTTACCTATTTCGTCTACATTGTTGCTGTTTTCTTTTGGTCTACCATGAGCTATTAGTGTCCTAATTTTGTCAATTTCAGCGTCAGTTAGTCTTTTGTTTTTAATTATATCTCTGCGTACATTACTTAATTTATTTGCGTCTATATATCTACGTACGTCATTGCCTACTGAATTTCTCCATGAGATGTATGTTTGTACACTGAGGTTATTGTTTGGGTTTAGTTGGGCTGAATAAAAAGCTTTCAACACATCTCTATAGTCCTCTCTGGTCCACTTTATACGTTTTGCTTTAGGTGGTGTTTATGGTGGTGTCACTACAAGTCCAGAGTTAGAAGTATTCTAGTTCTGGTCACCTGGTAGATCGTCTTTTTGAGAGTTTGTTCCAGCAGCAAACTTTTCGACCCAAGCCTGGTTCCCTACTGGGTAACGCGGTCCTTGTTGTCCCGGGCGATGACCGATCCGGCATGATTTTTGGCTTGTTTTCATTAAATGATTGACGGCGACATCAAAGGGGTCCATTTTTTCAGAGTCAACTTTTTGACAAGACGCCGCTTCTGTGACGGTGACGTTAGAAGAAGGGACTGTTTGTACAGGGTCAATTTTTTGACAAAACACCGCTTCTGAATTCTCCGAATTAATATATTGTTCATATCGAACTCGCATAAGACTTACAGATCGAAATTCGCCTCTATTTATTTTGGTAGTCATGTTTCCGGGCATAACTGTTCAGTGACTTTCTAAATTCAGTGACCAATTTGCTCTTTTTTGCGTTTGTTCGTGAAAAATCGCTTTGTTTTTGTTTTGTTTTCGTCCGCGAACTGTGGTTTTTCTTTCTGTGTGTACGTGTGAGCGCGTGTAAGCATTATTTATGCTTTATAATTAAAATGTGTACGTGTATGCATAAACAGTTGCATGTATACTTTACAATTAAAATGTCTACGTGTATGCATAAACAGTTGCATGTATACTTATTTAATTAATTAATTAATTAATCAATTTATGTACTTACTGTCTTTCAAGAGCTCTGATGTTCGCTTCTATTTCTTATGCATGTCACATGGAAATATTATGCATAAAAGAAAGAAAACCATACTATATATGGCAATAATAGTTCAGACTTTTTAGTTACTTTGCCTTAAAAGAAAATTTGGAAAAGATATTTTGTGGAACCTTTCTTCCATTGCAACGATGTTGTTGGATTAAATTCGTTTTTTGGAGAGAGGCTCCCAGGGAACATCCATGTTGTTATTCAGCCCGGAGCTCTTCTTCTTCTTCTTCTTCTTCTTCTTATTCTTCTTCTTCTTCTTCTTCTTCTTCTTCTTCTTCTTCTTCTTCTTCTTCTTCTTCTTCTTCTTATTATTATATTATTATTATTATTATTATTATTATTATATTATATTATTATTATTATTATTATATTATTATTATTATATATTATTATTATTATTCAGTAGTTATATTTTTATAGCGTGCTTTCACTTCACTACCGAGCACAGCTCTGTGTGCCTTGGGTATGTGCTGTGATTTGTTGTGATGCTCTGATGGTTATTGTATGGAAAGTGTTCTGCGTAGGATGTGTGCAGTGCCTAGTAGTGCAATTTTCTGTATGTTATATGTGTTTGTAAGTCCTGGTGTTTTTGCTATGTATTTGTCTGAATATTTTTTTATCATGCCTAATGCACCTACTATGATAGGAATTGTTTCTGTTTTCAGATTCCACATTCTAGTTACCTCTATTTCCAGGTCTTTGTATTTTGAGAGTTTCTCCATTTCTTTTAGAGGCACGTTGTCATCAGCCGGTATTGATACATCAATTAGAAAGCATTTTTTTGCTTCATGATCTCTGACAACTGTATCTGGTCTGTTGGCCTTAATTTCTCTATCTGTGTGTATCGGCATATCCCAGAGTATGGTTGCTTTCTCGTTTTCTGTGACCTTTTCTGGTGTGTGCCTATACCATCTTTTTTCTGTTGTTATTCCATAATGTTGGCATAGCTTCCAATGTATGTAGGTTCCAACTCTCTCATGTCTGTGAATATATTCCTTCTTAGCCAAGACTGGGCAGCTAGAGGTAATATGATTTAGTGTTTCTTGTCCATCTCCACATATTCTGCAGTTACTTGTAATATTTCTTTTCATTATATGTTTTTGGTAATTTCTGGTGGGGAGGCTTTGGTCTTGTGCTGCAATTAAAAATCCCTGTTTCTGCTTTGAGTCCTGAGCTTCTCAACCATTGCTGGGATTTTTCTTTGTCTATTTCTTTTGCGTTTAGTTTAGTCCAGTATTTACCATGAAGGGGCTTTTCTTGCCATCGTTTTATCATGGTTCGTTGCTGTTCTATTTTTAGTTTGGATTTCATTTGTTTTATAGCTTTTGTTGTTTCTTCATCTTCTTCTTCTTCTTCTTCATGTTTATTAGGTGGTATGATTTCTTGTTTGTATTTGTCAGCTTCCTTAAATACTGAGAACAGTTTTTTGTTTTGCTCGTGTTTTGCCGCTATCTGGATCAGTTTTCCTTCCTTCTGAAGTAGATATTTTTGCAGTCCTATGGTGGTTATTTTATAGTAGTTTTCCAGCTGTATAATGCCTCTACCGCCTTCTATACGTTGTATATATAGTCTTTATATGTCAGATTTTGGGTGATGCATCCTAGATCCTGTCATTATTTTTCTTGTTTTCCTATCTATTTTGGTCAGTTCATTTCGTGTCCAGTTAAGGATATTGTAGCTGTAACTTATAACTGGGACAGCTAAAGTGTTGATACCTATTATCTTGTTTTTAGCATTGAGCTCTGTGTTTAGTATTGATCTAACTCGTCTATAATATTCTTTTTTTATCTTCTCTTTCATTTGTGTGTGTTGTGTCTTATCTAGTTCATGGATTCCTAAGTATTTGTAAGTTTGGCTTTGGTCTAATTCTTTTATTTCATTGGTTTTATCTAGTGTGATGTTGTTACTCTTAACTAGTTTTCCTCTTTTCATGGTTACTTTGGCGCATTTTTCTAATCCAAATTTCATATCTATTTCTTTGGTAAATCCATGAACTGTCTTTAATAGTGTTTCCAGCTGTTTGTCATTTGCAGCGTATAGTTTTAGGTCATCCATATATAAAAGGTGGCTGATCGTTTTGCCGTAACATTTATTATTATTATTATTATTATTATTATTATTATTATTATTATTATTATTATTATTATTATTATTATTATTATATTATTATTATTATTATTATTATTATTATTGTTATTATTATTATTAAGTGCATGATAGTGAAAATCTATATCTCGATCGGTGGCAACATCCTTGGGTTTTCTCACTAAGCTTGTTTACCAGGTTTTCTTTGCTGAACAAGATACACAAGGCTTCTTCAAGGTACAAGTCACACACTCCAGATTATATATTATGTGTGTGCGTTTTTTTTATTCTTGACCATGTTATTTCATATTTTGTTTTTCCTTCTTTTGATCTCCATGTTACGTCCGCTATGTTATTGCTTGTTGTTCGCTTATCTTTCGGAATGAGGGGATATGATTGCGGTAACGGACCTTGAATTGGTTTTTCGAGGCTCCAATGTTTGCATATTTATATAGTCGTGTAGTGATTGTGCATTCGTAGATGGTGTTTTTTTGTTTTGCATGCACTTATACATGTATGGACATGCAAATTTATTGCGACAGCTGCTATAATTTGCACTATTATTATTTTTGTAGTTATTAGATGATATTTTGCTTTTGTTTCCGTGATTTTCCAGTTGATTTACAGTGTTTGGAGTGTTCTTGATGGTAATGTCCGTTTTGTTGTTTGTTTTATCAGTGCTTCTTATGTTCCTATTATAACTGCCGGGATCGCTATACTTGTTTTTGTGATCCATATTGTGTTTATTTGTGTTCTTGCTCTTATACCCAGTGTTGTTTTCGTCTCTTCGTTCCGTATTTGTGGTTGTTGTTTGCATTCATACATTTGTATTTGTGTATGGAGTACTTCATGTTGTTGGATGTGGCGCACGATATTTTACTGTGTGCCTGTTAAGGATAAAATTATATTTATGTTTTAGGGAAGCACCTACCTACCGCTGCAAGGAATTCCTTGCCCATCTGCGATATTTGCAAACCAGGGACTGGGTTGTACGATAAGACCTCAAAATTTGTGTAATTTTTATTTGGTTGCTTGAACCTATTTTGTGTTGTTGTTATTTTGTGTGTCGTTGTCACTATTATTTTTATTATTTTGGGTCGTGTTTATTTTTTTCCTACTTACCATTCGATCTTGGATTTGTATGTTTCTATTGCATGTTTGTTTTTGTTTTTAATAGCACGTGTGTTTTCTACTTTAGGTGAGTGGGTAATATCATTTAGTGTTTCGCCAGGTGTAAAGTTGACTCTTTACCGAAAGCTGAACAGTTATCTCCCTTACCCACAAAAAAACAATAATAACGATAACCAATTACTTCCCCTTATTTTTCTACTTGTGAAGTTATTCACTCGTAAATATCATCACACACAACACGGACAAAATTTCTTCCTAAGAAAATACATATTGAAATAAGTAAAACATAATATCATGAATACCGATAGCGAAACCTGTCGATATATTAAGATTTATATTAAAACTACGTAAAGTGTGCGTATTTCTCCCCTTTTCTTTTTTGATTTCTTATATATATATACATATATATATATATATTAAGAATTAGGGTATCTACGAGATAGCACCATGCTGAAAATAGCAGCCATGATCTGATTTTAAAACCACTTTAATTGTCCATATATCAACACGGAGAGAAAACAAAGAGACAAGATGAAACTAGTAAAAAATTACTGGATAATTCTAGATCCCGGATATCTGGATTTGCATTTAGTAATGCTTTACCTCGTCAGTAGAATATACACAGAAGAGAAACATAAATGCACATATATTCAATCACAATATACGAATACTTACATATACGAACGTATACCCTCATATATATGCACGTATGCATCACGGCCAGTTCAAAATGCCCGCCGCATAATTCCATGTGAAATATGGTCAAAATATCGCCGCAGTAAATACAATGACGAAATAAATTAAGCGGCCGACATTTTGAACTGGCCATGATGCATACGTGCATATACATGTGGGTATACGTTCGTATATGTAAGTATTCGTATGCTGTGTTTGTATATATACGCATGCTATTTTCAGCATGGTGGTATGTCGTAGATACCCTAATTTTTTATTTTAATAATTATTACCTTTGAAGGTTATTTTTCCATGCTGACCACTTGATAAAGTCGTTATTTTATTTTCAAATTAAAGATCTTATCCTTATGTATATAAATTTACATATATATATATATATATATATATATATATATATATATATATATATATATATATATATATATATATTATATATATATATTAAGAATTAGGGTATCTACGAGATAGCACCATGCTGAAAATAGCAGCCATGATCTGATTTTAAAACCACTTTAATTGTCCATATATCAACACGGAGAGAAAACAAAGAGACAAGATGAAACTAGTAAAAAATTACTGGATAATTCTAGATCCCGGATATCTGGATTTGCATTTAGTAATGCTTTACCTCGTCAGTAGAATATACACAGAAGAGAAACATAAATGCACATATATTCAATCACAATATACGAATACTTACATATACGAACGTATACCCTCATATATATGCACGTATGCATCACGGCCAGTTCAAAATGCCCGCCGCATAATTCCATGTGAAATATGGTCAAAATATCGCCGCAGTAAATACAATGACGAAATAAATTAAGCGGCCGACATTTTGAACTGGCCATGATGCATACGTGCATATACATGTGGGTATACGTTCGTATATGTAAGTATTCGTATGCTGTGTTTGTATATATACGCATGCTATTTTCAGCATGGTGGTATGTCGTACATACCCTAATTTTTTATTTTAATAATTATTACCTTTGAAGGTTATTTTTCCATGCTGACCACTTGATAAAATCGTTATTTTATTTTCAAATTAAAGATCTTATCCTTATGTATATAAATTTACATATATATATATATATATATATAAAGGTTACAAACCTCATTCGGGGATGGCAATATCCTGTGAAAGTAATGGTCAGTTATTGTTAGGTCTACAAAGAATGTTAACACTCAACTGCAAGGCAAGTATATAAACCGTGATTTATATTTATTTATTATAAGATAATAAAATAGAGAGTTAATTAATAAATTATTATTTATTAATTAAAAAGTTGACAAACATCTCTTTCGGCTCATTTATTTCAAGACCTTCAGAAAATTAATGAATAATATTAAAAACTATTCGAAAGTCGAATCTCGTCAGAGGTAGTTTAATATATACAAAAATGTGTTCAATTCCTTCATGTTGAGTAAACGGCTGCAATCCGTTATCATTTAAAGTCTAAGGAGGATAACTATTTTACTATTTTACTTTTTATTTTTTACATTTTAGTTCCTGTTTTTCGTTTTCCATTGTTTACTGTCTGCGTTTTTTATATTCTGTCTTCTGGGTTTTTTCGCGTTTCTTCAATTATTCACTTTCTTTAGTTCGTTATGATATGTGATTTGCGCCTGAAGGATATATTTGAGATTTCTTAACATATGAAACTATTAGTAGCTTTAATACATGTATTGTGACTTATAAATAAACATTTATCTCTCACCTGATGGAGTACTTTTTTGTTGAATTTTCTATCACGGTCAGTACATTATATAGATATGCACGTGTGTGTATGCGTTTTTAATGCATGTGCATGTGTGTGCAATTTTTCGGAGGTAATTGTGGTTCAGTTCAATAGTAATTAGATTTAAATTCGGTCGTGGGGGAGAGGTATTGTGGAGGATTTTCCTTTGATTAAATTTGGAGTCAGGCTTCTGCTCAGAATTTATTCATGCCTGTAGAAATTTATAAACAGGTGTTTACAATTTCTAAACAGGTATGTCGGGAAATTTTTTTGGCCAGCATATATCATTACTTTTCGTTATTTTTGATTTTACCGCATTTAATCCTTTATGTATGTATATACATACATACATACAGACATACATACATACACATATACATATATATATGTATATATATATATATATATGTGTGTATATATGCATACATACACCTATATATGTGTATGAATGTATAAATATCATTTCAAGTGAAACGAGCTGTATGTAAGTAAATATATTCGAACATACGAAAAAAGATTGTGGTATCATATAAATTGTATAGAATAAAGTATTAATATAAATTTTGCTAATTAAGTGTAACATAAATCTCACGATAAGCTTGAATTACAAAGAAACAACTACAAAAATTGCAATAAAATATTGTTGAAGAAATACTTCAATTTATAACTAAATGATCAGATTAATTAGAGCTGGTTTCAATTTGGTTGTGGACAAATTTAATTAAGCTTAAGATAATGATAGATGTCTTATTAGGATATTGTGGGAAGAAATCTTAATTAAATTGAGTATAATGACTAAAAAACTGAAACTTAGTTTAAGTGATTGAATTAATGGGTTAAAAGATGAAGCACATCTAGAAAGAGTGCTGAGTTTTTTTTAAATTTATTACTGCATAGCTTTACTACGATATTACAGAAAAAAGTAAAATGATGAAGAACGTAGTACCTGAGAGGAATGCAGGAAAGTTCCTTTATGTAAAAATGGAATGAGGGTTATAGTAGTTCACCGTCACTCAAGACAAATATCCAATAAAAACTATAATAAATTGAATAGCATACAACATACTTTTACTTTTAACTTTTGCCGCGGTTATTGAACTGAAGCCATGACGAGGCACCACGCTGAAATGTTTCATCGAATAAATCGAGCTCGGTACTTACTTTTGGTGTTCGGTATTCTATCACCTCTTCAGCCGAATCGCGAAGTTGAAGAACAGAAACAAATCAACACAGGTTGAGAAGCAATATAGAGTACAGAAGCAAACACAAGAACACCCAAACAAACACACGCGCGAACACATGTACGCACACACGCACACACACACACACACAGACACACACATACACACAGAAAAAAAAATAACGTGGAGCTCTGGATTAAAGTAGACAACATTTGCTCGAGGTGCCTCGCAGTGTCACTGAACTCCGAAACCACGAGGTTACAAAGGACAGGGATACTCATGTGCCAACGAATTGCTTTTTATCAACCTACTAGCAGTATCGCCCGGCGTTGCTCAGGTTTGTAAGGGAAATAACTATAAAGCATTTTTAGAGAGTTATAGCCAAAAAATAGCAAAAAAATGGAATAAAATGATGGTAAATTTTTTTTGAGATTTAAAAAAGGTGGAGTTGCGTCCCCTAGACAGTTTGTGGTTCGTGTTCTGATTCTCGACCCCATGTCGATTTATCGATTTTTTTCAGAACTGGGGGAACTTTTCAAAATTTTCGCTGCGTTAGTTTTGAATTATGACATTGGGCTATGTGTGTGTCAAGTTTCATCAGAATCGGTTGAAAGCCGTGGTCAGGGTGAGGTACAAGCAAACAGACACACAGAAACACGCACAGACAAACTGCCGTTTATATATAGAGAGATTAACAGCCAAATTTTTAAAATTCATATTTTTAGGCTTTGCTAGTTGTCTTAGGAGTTACAGTTATATATGTTGAATATTTTGGAAATTATGGTAAATTTTTCGAAAAGTTCTAAATGGGGATCGCTGAAAAAAAGCATATTTACCCTTTTGCATTCAATTGCAATAATAAGCATTTTTGGTTTTTGAAATTGTTGTATCAAATGCGACAGCGTATGAAATATCAATGAATGATATATATGGGAATTACAAGAAAACTAAAAAATGTTTTCAAAACAGTCAACAAATTTGTAATTCAAAACTTTCGATTTATGATATAATATGCCCTGTGGAATTAGTTAGAGTTAATAATTACAAACTTTAACTAATAAATATTGTTAAACCCACTTCTGCAATTGCAATGTACAAGAGCAATTCATTTTAAATACAACTAACAACCGGCAGAGACTGTCTTTAGCAAATCCCCAAATGGAGTTCATGGCAGGCAATGGATTAATATGCTCTGATATAATAAATAATGCAGATAAGTTTTTAAAACATTGACTATTCAGTAAATAGTTGCTTAAGAGTATTAAATATGCAAGTATTCTACGTTTAAAATAAAAATCTAATTTTGAAAATTACTTGAATAATTATAGTAGCGAAAGCAATTTTATCTGACCTTGAGATTTTTCATTGCTAATATTGTTTTCGCAACATATAGGATTTTTCAATTGAATATTATGTTACGAACTAGCGGAATTTGAGGACAAAATGGTAGGTGAGATTCCGAGTGGTCTCTGTGCAAAGATAGTCTGAGCAATGAGAGATGTTGCAGCGAATGGCCGGTAAAGCGGAAATAGCACGAGACCTGGGTGTCATTGCCGAGTCTGATGTCTTGGCGGTGTACCGCGTACCTGTCAGCTAAGCGATGGTCGTTTGACAGATGTACGATTAAGATAGATAAAGTAGGAGATACAGTAAATGACATTACTAAAAGTGCAGGGAAAAGAGTCGGTGAAATGATGGGGACAATGATGTGCACCTGTGAGGATGGTGGTGTTGAAGAGTTTGTGATGGGTGCGACAGCATAGGCGGTTAGAACCGTGACCTGGGAGCCTGGAGATCTTCACTAATCTAAGTCAGATTTTTAGCCTGGTGCTCTCTTAACAACAATTATTTTTAGAATCTTCCATATGTCACTGGTGTTTTCTGTGAGGTCAGAGTGTCGGATATTTTGGCCTTGTTGTGAAAAGACGATAAGTTTAGAGTATTCCCACTCTGACAGTAACACACAATTCTTATTGCAGTTTTCCATGACCAGGAACCCATAAAGCATTTCTGTCACCTATCTCTATTATAAAACATTTTGCCCGGATTGATAATCCCTCACTACATATAAATGTATACATACTTTTACATACATATTCAAGCACATATACATGGACACATGCACGCAAACACTCACATACGCACACGCGTACACACATACGCACACACATATACACTCACACAGATAGAATGAGAGTGTTCTATATAGAAACCTGGCTGACAATCGTTACTTTTCTCTGTCATATATATTTTCAAATCTTTTACATTTCTAATTCTTAACCATTCAGACTTACACGGAAATGCGCATTCGTTCCTAATTATTGCTTATTCACTCACATCCGCTACATTGTGGAGGTAATTGTATCTTCAGTTTTTCAGTCAATAAACTTTCTAAGTAACTCTTTCAAGTAGTGTCCCCACCACAGGAGTTGCGTCCACTAATACCTCATTCATATCATCTCCATTTGCCTTTCTATCGTATAAATGTAATCTCCAGCATAATCATTTTCTCTTACAGTAAACAAAGGGCAGCTCTATAATTCAATAACGCTGTTATATTTGAAAGAAATGATCTTCTTGCATCCACTAGAAATTATATAACTCTTACATCTCTTTCAATTGATCATTTGTGCTGATATATCACTTTATTTGAAATGGCAATCATAACTAAATTTGACATATATCTGTACTTTATTTCTTAACATTAATTTACGTTTCTTTTATTTTTCTCATTTTATTCTTTTTTCTCCATAGACAAAACTCTTCTCTTCTCTGTTATTCTCAAATTATTCTTTGTTCCGTGTTCTCTTAACAACACAATTATTTTTAGAGTCTTCCATATGTCTACCGGTGTTTTCTCTGAGGACAGTGAGTCGCAATTTTTGGCCTTGTTGTGAGAAGACGATACGTTTACCGTATTCCCACTCTGTCAGTAACATTCAATTCTTATTGCAGTTCTCAATGGCCAGGAACCCATATAGCATTTCTGTCAACC
The DNA here is from genome assembly GCF_006345805.1 of Octopus sinensis. Classification (NCBI taxonomy): domain Eukaryota; kingdom Metazoa; phylum Mollusca; class Cephalopoda; order Octopoda; family Octopodidae; genus Octopus; species Octopus sinensis. The sequence goes on along the minus strand of NC_042998.1, from coordinate 72,958,006 downwards.
TCTCTTTCTCTCTTTCTCTCTCTTCTGTCTGTCTGTCTGTCTCTCTAGATCTCTAACCGACTAAACTAACTAAATACCTAACTCTATATCTCCATATATGAACATAAATATGTAGTTAAGTATTTACACACATACGTAAATACATGCACACACTCATACATACATACATACATGCATGCATACATACATACATACATACATACACGCATACAGATATAGATACATATACTCGCACACCTACATACATACATACATACGTACGTACATACATACATACATACATACATACATACATACATACATACATACATACATACATACATACATACATACATACATACGTACGTACATAATACATACATACATTAATTTTAGGAGACATCTATCAGCCGATGAGGCAGTGGTAGTTATTATGTGGAGACGTCTTGTATCTTAAGTTTGTCAATTATCGACTCAGCCATGGGAATGATGGGAATAAGTTTCTAAAATAAAATTATATTCCTAGTTCCTTTCACAGAGAATAGAATTTTGGTAATTTATCTTCGACAGGAAAGCTGATTAAATGAATAAAATATACGTTTGAAAGAAGGAAATATTTTAATCATTTGACGAATAAATATATTTTATGAATAAATTCATATTCTATAAACAACATTAAACAGATTAAGTTTAATTTCGGTACTAAATCATTTTTGAAACAACCTTCAAGAAAAAAATGAGAAAGAAAACAAAAACAGAAAGACTTCTGAAATCAGCGTTTGTGGTTTTGTTTTCCCTCTTCTCCATAGCAACAATGATAACTGAAGCAAAAATGAGCTGAACACACACACACACACACCACACACATATGTACACGCAGACACACACAGAGAAACATTCTTACACACATACACACAGACATACACATGTACACACACACACACACACAAACACTCACGCGCGTACACACGCGCCCATAGCCCCATCCCGCACACGTAGTCGCGCACGCAGAAATCATCATAGCCAAATGAAACATTAATTCAAGATCAATAACGACAACATTCGGAGAATATATTATGAAAAGATCAAGCAAATATTAATCTTGTTCTATTGTTAAATGCCCAGCATCAGACAATACTTGTGTTTTGCCGACATTTAAGCCGGATAATTGCTACCAGATAATTAATCAATGCCATATATATTTGATTGCACTCATTCTTACGTTATTACTATTATTATTATTCTTATAACTATTTACTACTACTACTACTACTACTACTGCTGCTGCTGCTGTTGCTGCTGTTGCTGCTATATCTGTTTCTAAAGAGTCTGTATCACAATATGTCGTAACATTATTTGCTTTCTTATTTATCAAAATTTATTTTTGTTATTGTAATAAGCAATTCAGTAGCAAAACTAAACAAAATAATTTACTATGATCACCTAATGCATAAAGTTTGCTTCACGGACTCGTAAATCACTGATCAATTTGTAGAGAGGTTGAGGGGGAAACTGTTTGAAAGAGAAACCCCCCAGAACAGTGTATATCTATTTTACAATGTAATAATTCAATAAAGAAACTATTCTCGATTGAGTATAAAGATTATGAGACCAATCAAACGTTTTATTCAAAGAAAATAATCATTAAAGCATAAATAATTGATTCATAAGTCGCTGGTCCTTCCAATTATACACACGCGCGCGCGTACACACACACACACACACGCGCGCACGCACGCACATAAATACATACATACATACTTACACACATGTATTTATATAAATGTTTATATATATATAATTATAATTATATATATATATATTATTTGTTATTTATGCACTGGTTTATGTCTATCACTGTTTGAGTTGCATAATAGTGGTTTTATCTCTAATTCATATTATATATATATATATATATATACATACAAAGGTTGCAAGACGCAACAAAAATTTTAGAAAAATAAAATGGAAATTTTACCGGTGAGTGTGTTAAATTATAAGGCACCAAAAAGAATTACTCTCCCCAGACACAACAGTATATATATATATATATATATATAAACATATATATATACACTCAGACACACACATCCTTCTTTTGCAGCCTCCTTTCTAGTTCCAAAATCGTGGTTGAGTGATTAACATCGATTATTGTTAGAACTGTAACTAAGGGCGCATTTGGCAGGACAAGAGAGCACAAGACACTCTGTCTAGTGTTCTGATGTCTTTGTGCATTTTCCTTAATCGCAAACAAATAGAAACTCATATTCCCGGACGCACCCAAACTACAAACTCACCTGCCTCAGTTTACACATATGCATACATATACAGACACGTAGGTACACATACACGCGCGCGCGCACATTCACACACACAAACACACACACGTACATACATGTATATATGTATGTATATAGATTTTTATTAATCCAAACATGTGAAGGACTGGAAGAAATGAAGCTGAAAATGCGTAAAAAAATATAGAAGAATTATAATTTAATATGTAGGCAGAAATTTGACTTGTTTCACATTAGATGTTCATACGTGTATAGTGTGTCGAGTTCTGACACGAATTATGTCTATTCTGACTGTTATTATGCAACTGGTTTGATTTGAAAGTAGAAATGTCTCTTAGGGCTCTATCCGTTAAGGTTCAGGTTGATTGTCAACGTTCATGTTTTACATTCATGTGAAAGTCGCTCGAAAAGATCACATAAAAGCCTTTCTCCAGTTAATAAGTCATATAACTTTTAGAAAAGATAGATGTGGTATATAAGGGATATAATAATCCTTCAAATAAAAGTGCTATAGATAATTATTGTTTATTATTTTCTCGAAGAATACCTTCATCAATTAGTGATAGTTTCCTCCAACTGAACATGCTAACGCATATCCCTGTTTTGTTCACAAGGTGTAGACTAAATAAGATAACAAGCTGTAGAGTAAATAAGACAGGTGATAGCTGCTACACGATATTTATCTCACAAATTTCTGGTGAGAAGACCAGAAATTTGTGAGATTTAGTTCTAGCGTGTGTGTGATGTTCGTTTACAAAGTGATATTTATCTTGTTTTGGGATCCTTATTTGTAGATAATAAATATTTAATCTGTATATCAAAATGAGTTAATTTGTCCAGTTTAGTCTTCCCTGTATCAATTACATCTGATGGCATAAAGTAACTTTTCTAAGTATAAGTGTAATTGTTTTCGCAGTTATAACTTGTCCGTATTTATATTTATAAGTTCTGTCTTCAATAAGGTCCTCATAATTTCTATAAATGGATCAACGACACTTTACAACTGTTGCATCTAAAGTCTTTAATTGGTAGTTACGCGTTCGTAAATAATTTTCTTTTTTTTGTGGAGATAGGACTTTGTGTACATTTTGCATATGATTTTCTGTATGGGTGAAGTGCTCTTTACATTTTTGGGGGTTGGCCCAATAGCGGTATGATCTGATAGATAATGGTAAATGTTGTATATTTCTCAGGGCTGTATGTTGTAATTGAAGATAAGCGTTTTAGGTGTATCTGGACTATTTTGCTTTTCTTCCGTAGTCGAACGAAGTAAATTATAGCCCATTCTATAAGATGGGATCAATTCTAGAATATCCGCCATTTATATAAATATGAGTGTGTCTGTATGTATACGCACACACACTCTCAAAAACACATACACTTAAACACACGAGCGCTAAAACACACTTGAGTTTTCTAATTTACTCACTCTGTGTGGCACTTCTCCGAGATGCTGCGCAGTGGGATTAAACCAGGATGTACAGCAAAAGGTCGACCAATATCTTGTGTCTGAATTCGTTAAGTTGAAATTGGGTGGTAGGCTACAATATTTATGCGTTTGTGGATATGCGTGCATAGGCGGCTGCCTGTGTGCATGCGTATAATTTTCTTCGTTATGAATTTTTGTGACTGCATACCTGTTTAATATACAGAACAAATACCATTATGGGCATTGTAGTGACAAAATAATATGCAAACTAGTGAGTAACACTTTACACCGGATTTACGCCGATAACAGATTTAAGAATCTGTAAAACCTCGAAGTTTACATTCGCTGTTGACAATAATAATATCGGTTTCAAATTTTGACACAAGGCCAGCAATTTCGA
>NC_042998.1:72938901-72948901 GCF_006345805.1 Octopus sinensis | reverse complement strand
GGCTAAGACAATCTCTCAGGATTCATTCAAGTATTTGAACACACATGGACCGGTTTCTGGATTGGTAAAATAGCCTCACTTTCCTCAGCACGTGTTACCGAGAGACCAAAACCGTCACGTTGAAATCTGCGTGAAACTGATTCGTTTTGTGCCGAATCATGGCAGCCACCAGTAATAAAATAATTTCAATACGGAAGAAATAATTCACGCGAAAATAATTCACGTGAGTCCAAATGCTTGTATTTGTTTCCTATGTTTTGTTATTATCTGTGTATTTTGGCGATGTAAATAAGAGTTTTGACTGTTACTTCCAGCAGCTAGACATACTTAGTATGTCTTTTCATCATATATATATATATATATATATATATCGAGTAACTAAACGAGTGAGTCTTCATGACAGATTCGGCGTATAGTCAGATCTGTTGATTAGGTCGCATTAACATTTCATGATAAGCACACTAGTCACCAATTCATGTTCTCTGGAATTGTATATGCGGGATTGTTGTTCCTCCGCCTTGCGCTCATCTCGAACACGTTCAGTTTTTGGTGACTATACACTCATAGCGTATGTCTTGAACAGATTCCATTGTTGCACATATGAGGGCTACAGTGTTTGTATGTTGTCCAATATATCCGATCTCTAAGTTATCCAAAATCAAAGAGTAAACACTTTTGTGGTTGAAAACCGGAGACGTTCCAACGCTACCCTAAGCACCAGTAGAATTAGATGTTCTACTTCACACCGAGTCTCGGTCTGATGACAGCGTGCTGCAATCACCCGTCATCATTCCAGATAACAAGCGCCAAACTTTGACCTGTTCTTGACTTGGGCTGCAACATGAATAACCATATTTCCACCATGGAGCAGTATGGTGATTATAGTGTAATCTTTAGATTTAGTGCAGTTCCAAAGAGTGTCTATTACGTGTCACCAATTCTCAATACATTTCAAACAATCCAGCTTTAGAAAACAGGACGACGAGGGTGGTAGTGAGAACAGGTGCCACGGGTGAATGATCGGTAATATCGGAAAATTTGAATTGATTAAAATAAATGAGTCCCGAATATATATATATATATATATATATATATATATATATATATACCATTATTATTATTCTGTTATAGACACACGCGAGAAAAGGTCACAGAAAATGAGAAAGCAACCATACAATGGAATATGCCAATACAAACAGATAGAGAAATTAAGGCCAATAGGCCAGATATAGTTGTCAGAGATCTTCAAGAAAAAAAATGCTTTCTAATTGATGTATCAATACCAACGGATGACAAGATTTCTCTAAAAGAAATAGAGGAACTTTGAAAATACAAAGTCCTGGAAATATAGGTAACTCGAATGTGGAATCTAGAAACAGAAACAATTCTTATCATAATAGGCGCATTAGTTATGATAATAACAAACTATACAGACAAACACATAACAAAAACACCAGGCTTAAGAAATACGTATAACACAGAAAATAGAACTACTATATTTCTGATTTTTTTAATGTTTTGCTGTGGTTTGCAGTTTTGGGAACTGTGCAGTTTGTATATATTGGCAGGTACTTACCTCCATAATTATATTTTATTATCGTGCATTTAATTGTTTTGTTGCAATAAAAGGTGTGTTTACATATTCGGGTAGTCAGGGAAAAAAGAAAGATAAATTTTCACTCAAAATTAAAGATATAGTTTTAACGTTTTCTACAGATGTTCGTTTGAATGTCGAGTTAGAGAAAACAGTAGTGTTTTTGCAATAAAAATGAATTTTACATTTTCGAATACTCAGAGAGAAAGAAAAAAGAAAAGAAGAGGTGAGTAAAATGTTCACAGAAAGTTTTAGATATTAAAGTTTTAAGATTTACTAAAGATGGTCTTTTGAATGTCCGCTCAGAGAAAACTGTAGTGTTCGTAGACTAGAAATTATTATTATTATTATTATTATTATTATTATAAAGGCGGTGAGCTGTAGCAATCATGAGCATACTGGGCGAAATACTTAGCGGTATTTCGCCCGCCTCTACATTATTAGTTCAAATTCCGCTGAGGTCGTCTTTGCATTTCATCCTTTTGAGGTCGATGAATGAAGTAACAGTTAAACACTGGGGTCTATGTAATCGACTCATATCCTCCCCACAAATTGCTACTGTTGTAGCAAAATCTGAAACCATAATTATTATTACTAGTAGAAAGACCACAGTCCGGACGATTTTCTGCTTGTCACTTGATAATATTTTCATATTTGATTGTCAATTCTAATAATCTTTATGACATTTTATTTCTAATTATTTCGCTCACTTGCTTAGTAAATATTGCTTTCATTATTTTATCACAGTCGTAATCTCTCTTTTTTAAACAAACGTCGATGTAGACCAACTGTGGAGGTCGGGGGCAGTTTAGCAAGTTTTACCTTCCCTCAAAGAAACATAGAGATTTTTCAATTCAACAGTGCGTTTGTAAGCTTTGCAGTACATGTTTTCTGTGAAAAGAGAATGGGAGAGAGAACATTGCAAACAATGAATAAAATAAACATGAATTGCAAAATTCGTATAAATAAAAGCGCATAACTACAGATGACTTTTTGCTTCATAACAACCCGAAAAATGCATACTCTTTAACGAAATTTTCTATAAATACTACTTAGATGGTGTGGCTTCAGAGTTTATGGGACAAAACTTTTCCGAGGGGTGGAGGTAGGAGTTTCGGAAAATCCACTCGAACTCTATTTTTTCCCTCATGACTTTCAGGAAAATGCGTATCTTTTGATATCTATCATACGACATAGATTACGATTATAAAGAAATTTGTGGAAAAATATCTTCTAAGGGGGTGGAGAGAGGATTTTTGGTAAAACGGAGTTTCAGATCTGGAAAAACCAAATAAATTAGGCCTACTCTATTTTGACCGGGGTTTTCCCTGTTTTTTAATCTACAGCCTTGGAAATGACGGGGTGGGGTAGGAGTGCGACATCTTTGTATGAAAACAGTTGTCAATATTTTTTTTATTACAACACTCCCGCTCTATCATCATCCCACTCCGGACCTATTTTGGGCAATTTCTTTTTGCACTTCAAAACCATGGGAGAAGACATTTCGGTGAAAAAAGAAATGTTCATATTTTCAGAGGGACACGTGAGTGATATAAGTGAGATTTGTCTGTTGTTTCTAACGCATCCTAAGACAACCGTCCTACTTTCTTTATCACTCTCGCATGTATTGACGTTTTTCTATATTTTTCTCCACATAGATATATTTATATGCTAAGAAAAATAAAATTTGAAAAATCATGATTTTTTACAACTCCCTTTCTTGCCTTCTTGCCCCCGATACTTCCTGTTTATAATTTAAAGTACTAGATTTGATTTGATAATTCATTTCAATACCATAGTTTTCTGTTAGAAAATATTTTTTTACACACACGGCGTCGCTTGATTGAGGTGGGGGTAAAAATTTACATTACAACTTGTCATCTGTTGCTTATATACCAGCAATGGACTATGCATATGTTTCCTCGGCATCATCATTCCTTAAAGTGTCTTTAATGGGAGAAAAATATTGAAAACAATCAACACGCGTGATAGTGAAAATGAGTTGTGCTAGAAACAAGAGCCGAACCTGCCTTGTATTAATCTGGAAACATCTACAATTTTTTTTTGTTCTGAAAATAATTAAATTGTTTTGTTCTGGAAATATTTAAAGTTTTAAAAAAATTGTTACGGAAAGGCTCCTCCAATGGTCTTTAAGCTTAAAAAACTGTTGAAATCGGTCCGGATAGTTATTGTAAGACTTATACGTTCTAAACAGCCATAACAACAAATCACTTCCTAATTTTTTCACAAAAATTATACCATTATATTAAAATATTTTCATTCAATAAATAATGTTTTTACATTACATATATAGAAGAAACGTTGGTTTTTTTCAAATAGCGAATTCAAACTTGAAATGAAAACATTGAAATAGAGAGTGAGAGACTTTGCAAGAGAAAATGGAATAATCCTCTGCGAATGCAACGAATATTTAAATTTGTGAAAAATTGGAGTTCAAAAATTCAATAAACTTCAGGAATCGAATTTATAGGAAATTTCTTGGTATATGAATTTATAAAAAAATTCCAGACAGTGAAGCCCTTAAAAATGCTTTCTTTTAGTAACTGTCACGTACCTAATTAATAAGCAGCTTTCTCCATTATGATATAGATTAAGGAGGTGAGCTGGCAGAATCGTTAGCAGACTGGTCGAAATGATTAGCGGTATTCCGCTTGTCGCTACGTACTGAATTCAAATTCCGCTTCGAGCGACATTGACTTTCATCCTTTCGTGGTCGATTAAATAAGTACCAAGTACGAACTGGGGTCGATGTGATCGACTTAATTCCTTCTCCCAAATTGCAGGCCTTGTGTCTACAGTAGAAATGATTATGATTATTATTTTTGTTGTGGTTGTGGTTATTATTATTACTGTAATAATAACTATTATTATTAATATTATTTAATGAATATGTTCTGCTTGTTTTGCTGGGTATGATAGAAAATGTTAGCTGCCAATATACAGCAGGCTAAGGTGACACTTTTTTGCTGCTCAGGTTCCAAGAACTCCGCGGAGAACTCTTGCAATTTCAAGCAATGCTGATTTTTGTAGTCGTCCCATCTTTACTTTTGTACCAATCTTTTTCAATCATTTTAGTAGCTGAGTGCTGATAATTCCATGTGCAGCAATCACTATGGGTATCACGTAGATTCTCCTCATTGCCCACAACCTCGGTATTTATCACTTCAATTCATCATAGTTGTCCATTTTGAATGGAAAAACCTATGCACTCGTCGACGTTTTCTGTTCACTGTATTGTTTAGCTGAGCGCTTCCTAAATATGTTATTCATGACCTCATTTTTACATACGAGATTTTTCTCGACCCCAGGTATTAAATATGAAATAAAATATTCAAATAAATACATAAATCATTTATTTTTTTACTGAATTTATAAGTAATAGGCTAGTTATATTATTTGTCAAAATAAAAGTCGTTTCAGCATTTGTTTCAAGTACAAAAATAAACCAAAGTAAAAATCAATGTGATGGATGTGCTTATTTTTTGTTGCATAACAAAATAAACCTTGATGTGATATTTGACACTGTTGAACGTAAAGCATCCTGTACATTTTTCAGCGTTGAACGATATTTGATTTTAATGTGTTAAAGTTGAAAATGTTTCACATATGTTTGTGGTGCTAAATCACAAAATAACATGAAATGCCATTTCAGAAATTGTGGAAAATTCAGCTTTAGCTCCGATCCAGAATTCAGTCAAAACTTCTTTTATAAATTCAAGTTTCAAGTTTGAGTCACTCGATAGCTCAGCGAATTCCTCTTAGGCTTTATACAGCAAAGAATTAATATCATCAAGGTTAATTGAAAATGGTTTCTGAATACGAGATAACTTTTTGAAATTAAAATTCGATATGAAGTATTTGCGAAACTGTGTTTCTAGAGTGTTTAAGTGGTCTGTAATAATTGTTGCAAATATTCTTTTCAATTATAAAGTCATTGATAACCGGAAACATTTCGAATGAACCATTTTTCACCTTATTCTTCCAAATGTTGATCTTTTCAATAAAACTCTCAATTTTATCATTCGAAGTAAATATATCGCTTTTGTTTCCTTGAAGATTCAATTTGAAATTGTTTAGTTACTCAAAAATATCTCAAAAATAGCATAAATTTGAAGCCGTTAGTGATTTTGAAATATAACAGCAAGATCAAATTTTTGTTCGGTTAAAATATAATTCCGTCTCTTAACAAGAATAACCTGTTTAAACTTCGCCCTCTTGACAGCCACCTTACTTCTGCGTGTAATAATAAGATTTTGTGTTCTGAATCCATGTCTTTACAGAGATTTGAAAATAAACGGCTGTTAATGATACGGCTTTTAATAAAGGTTGTAATTTTGATAACACCCTGAAGCGCTATTTTAATTTTGTTTTTGCTGCAAGTGATTCTCGATGGATCTGCAGTATGTAAAAGTTACATGATTATTACCAACAGCTTTAACAAACGATTTAAATCCAATATGTTCGCCCGTCATCGCTTTTGCACCATCTATGCATACTCCATTGCAATTTGTCCATTCCAAACCTATAGTTTAAAAAATTCGTCAACGTTACTACATTTGTCTTTCCCTCTTGAATGTTCTTCCAAAGGATGACAAAATAATAATTCTTCTTTCGCGTTTTCTTTATAAACGTATCTAACATATACTAACAATTGAGCCAGTTTTTAAATATCAATTATTTCGTCCGACTGAATTGCAAAGTTTGTGTTTTCTTTAAGTATAGTCATAAGTCGCTCAAATTGGCCGTTGCTAATTTCAGTAATTCTATTGGCGACAGGGTCGTCCGAAAAAAGATTTTTCAGAATTTCATCAACATATTTACCTTCTTGAAGTATTTCTACCATCTTCATAGCAGTAGGTAATAAAAGTTCTTTTCCAATGGTGTATGGCATTTTATTTTTGGCAATTATATATGAAACTTCACATGACGCAAATAAATATTTCTCGTTGATAGTCATACATTTCTCAAAATTTTGTGTTTCTATATTTGAAGATATCCTTTTATTCTTGCTTTTGTTTCAGTCATTTTACTGCGACCATACTAGAACACCGCCTTTTGTCAAACAAATCGACCCCAAGACTTATTCTTTGTTAGCCTATTACTTATACCATTGGCTTCTTTTGCCGAACCGCTAAGTTACGGGGACGTAAGCACACACACACACACACTCACATATATATATACACACACACACACACACACACACACACACACACATATATATATATATATATATAGGGCAGGCTTCTTTCAGTTTCCCTCTAGTAAATACACTCACAAGACTTTGGTCAGCCCGAGGCTACAGTAGAAGACACTTGCCCAAGCTGCCACGCAGTAAAACAGAACACTGAACCAGTTAGTAAGCAAGCTACTTTATTTCAAACATTTTGCCATAAAGGTATGACACAGAGTAGCTTGTAGGTTGGAGAAAAACATTGATGAGGTGAATGATGAAAATACGAAGATATTAATGCGAGAAGACAAAAGACGCCCGCTGATTTTTTACTTCTCTAAAACCTTCTTTTAACCACAGAAAAAAGACAAACCGAGGTATTGAACCTCTTACTTCAGTTTTAGAATAATTAGACTAATAGTCCATTTAAAAATTGGGGTTTTAAGACCCTTAAACACAATAACAAACAATAAATATTAAGCATTATACAATAAACATTATAACACTGAGGCTTTTCAACCTCGTGTCACTATTCCTCCCCAGCATCGCTTGTGCCCGTATACTCCGCCATCACCCACGCCTCATTCAATACCAAGGCAGAATCCAAGTCTGCGTCGCCCGGGTCCAAAAGATATTCCTCATTGAGTCCCCGCAGCATATACGTCACGGGCAACGTTATGACCTCCACAGTTATATACGGAGGCCATTCGGGATCCTGTGTGAAGGTTAAAGGTACTCCCTTATGGTGCTTTTCCACCACCTTTTTTACTTCTCCGCCTCTGTACAAGACCAACAGTTCGTCTTCCTCCAGGTTCAAGGTGGTCAATTCTACCGTTGGTGGCACAATTTCCCCCAACGGTGTCTGTTCCCTTGTCCGTGGCACAACCCCTACCGGCAAGGTTCCGGGACATTCTGGTGCTATATCACCGACTGCCAGCAATGCCCCATTTTTCTTCATCTTCCTCTTTTTTCTTCTCAAATGAGGTGGGGGGTGCGTCTCCTCCGTGCCCGGGAGATTCGCCTCCCCTCCCTCGACCCTAGGAGCCTTCGGTGAGCACCCATTGTTGCTCACCTACTTCCTGTTGCGGCCTTCTTTGAGGAGTCCTCGGCATCCTTGGCTGCCTTCGTTTCTTTTTCTACAGTGGTCTCAATCAACTGCTCCAGGACTTTGTTTTGTTGCTGAGGATAGTTTTTCTTTATATGGCTAGGGTCCAGGCACCGGTGACACCCGGGGGCGACCCTCTAGAATCACCGAGTACCTACACGGAGCCATTTTCAAAAAAAGCTGGCATAATCAGATTCATGGCTGATTGAATCCATAAGATGAAAACAGCTTTTGACCCAACCCAATCAGCCGCAGGAAGAATTTTCACATTGAGGAACCTGGCTCCACTGCTACCCAGACCCCGACGGATAGTATCCTCTATCCACTCGGGTTCAATTCCGGGTGGCAAACCACAGATCCAAGCCCTCGTCAATTTTTCCCACAATAAATGCGAAGAAACAAAATTTCTCTACCCTCAAATGGCTGGCTTGCAAAACTGCGAGCCTCCTCTGGGGTGTCAAATAGCAACCACACCGTTGCATATTTGACACCCCTACAGATATACTTAACGGTCGGTAGATGTTCCGCCAAATCCTGCTCAATCAGCTACTTGGAGAAGATAGCAATGGTATCGAGAAACTTCGAATACGTTCTCAACACCACCGTTCTCTCCTCTTGCTGGCTGAGCCACTCTTTAGGTGGGACAATCTCCCACTCTACAATCTTCTCCGTATTTTTTGCCATGTTTTAAATTAAATAAAATGTAAAAAACTTTCAACGCAATAGTTCACACATTTCAAAAAGAAAAGAGAGAAATGAAAACGAAACAAAAGAAAAGAAATGAAAAAGCAAGCAGTTCAATAAAGAGAGTCGCTGTACGCACGCTTTATTACCGCAACGATTGCATGGTTCATCACGTTATATATTGAGCGTTTGTGAAATAACATATAAACGAAAATTAAATTCTTTGAATTTAATTTTTGCAACCCCAGCATTTCACTTCGCGACCCCATTTGGGATTTCACACCGTCTCCGATGAAGGAATATTACTAATAAATATCCTAGAAACAGCTGTAAGACCTTCTATCAATAAATTTTCTAATGTCTATACAGCCTTGGCTTTTTATCTTATTACGCGAAAAATTCTTTTATATATATATATATATATATATAGCGGCGTACATCTATGTATATGTGTGTGTGTTTGTCAGTCTGTTTGCAGTCTGTTTGTATTCATGCGAACGTTTGTATATATATTTGTGTACCTGTGTATGTGCACATTTGCTGTGAGTTTTCATTAGCTTAAAGTGGCAAAGAGAGAAAAAAAAGCCAAATTTGAGATATATTGTAGAACAAGTGAGGCGGCTTACGCAGTAAGAGAAGTGTTTACTGAATAAAAGTAAATTGTAACGAAATATCTCGTGTTAGAATGCTGAAAAGTAGAAGAGAGCCTGTTAAATGTAGCAAAGTGCCGGGAGCTTATAGGATGTTTCTGGGGAATTTATCGTTTCTACGATGTATTATTTAGCAAAGGATTACTTCTAAGCTGCAATTTCTGCAAGCAACTGAATTACAGACTTAGGAATACAAAACAGTGAGCCCAAACGCCTGTACGATATTAATGTGAATTACGTTGCTTTGTATGAAGTACGAATATTGTCTTTGCAATAGTAATATCAATTAACTTATCTAAGACGTTACTACCGCCTGTGTATTCGGTTATGTTCCTGTATGTTATAACGCTGGGCTATGCTTTTAATGGAATGCATTTTCGCAATGCTTGAAATGTTAGGTGGCGAGTAGAATATATTTTGTGTTCAGCAGTTTATTAGATATACACATCAAAAACGTCGTACATAGACTTGATATAGATCGCGATTTAAATTGGAGCTAGAAATTTGGTGCGTGTCGTATGCAAAGTAGAAATGTGCGCGGTCACAGATCCGAAGTTTAGCAAATCAGATCTCCAATATAATGTAAGATGTTTAACGCGTAATTTCAAGCCGTTGAAAACAGCAGAAATGTAACTAAATATAACATGAATGGCAATATACCCTATTACATTAATAATAAGGGACTCTAAATGCTAATATTTGGTTCATACTATAAACTTTTATTTCCAATTGTATCCAGAATTTCTCAACAGTCCAATTATTTGAAGTATTTT
>NC_042998.1:72926401-72933901 GCF_006345805.1 Octopus sinensis | reverse complement strand
ACTCAGGCGAATGTTTTTCATCATCTAGTAATAGTGTTTTCTACTAGTAACAAAAGGTCTGGAATTGTGTGGTATGGGGGCAGTCGATATCACCGATCCTTGTGCTTAACTGCAACTTATTTTCTCGACCCCGAAAGGCTGAAATGTAAATTAGAACTTGACTCATTTTGAACATAGAAAATGCACGCTAATGATTCTATCAGTTTAGCGCTTATAATAATACAATTATTATATATTAAGAATTACTAATGCCATGATAAAAAAAAAGACTTTTCTTTTAAAACTGGGGAGGCAAGCTCTTTTCCAAAGAGATTTTCAACGAAACGTTATTTCTATGAAAGTGTTAAACCTCTAATTTGTTGCAGACTTCGAGATGTCTAGAAAATGTGATGTGTCAAGATATACGCGGGCAGAAATAGACTAAGACGAATCTCCTTCTGATATGACTACGTGATTCACTAGTGAGAGGAAGGCTTGCTTTTTTCCAACATGCCTCTATCTAGATCGGGGTTGTTCTTACAGTGTCTTCTTTGTTATAATGATACATATGTACCAGCCTATGTATTAAAGTTTTGGCTAATTAAATACATGTTTCCTTTGAGGCTGCCTAATGTGCAGACATTCTAATATTGGAGCTAAAGTGCCATGCCTGACCATGACCGATATTCGATTCTTGCACGCTTCTTTGCCACATGATCGTGAGCAAGGTTGTTCATTTCCCATTACCCAGGTTATTTAACTGAAATAAGGGCCAGTCGAGTGTTTGTGCATCTCTCACTCCTTCCAGCTGTCACGTCATGGATAATCTACTGGATGAATTTTAGAAAAGCGAAAAACGTGTCTATGTCTCTTCCCGAGAGTAGGTAGAGCTATAATGAGAGCATGGCAATACTACCATGTTGTGTTCGACTCCAAATCACTGCCATAATTAGTTGACTTCTAGAAGCTGGGTGTACTGCGGGATATTTGTTGGACTCTCTGATTGAACCTAGCGACAGTCTAGCAAGAGAGATACATTTGTAATTCATATTTCCAACTTTTAATTTTATAATCTTATTTCATTGTAACCCTGCCGTTATGTGAAATCTCATTTCATACGCATCAACCGCTGCCCTTGTGGCAATTAGAAAATCACTGTTATTATATCTGTTAAGTACTTGACAAATACAGATGCTTATTAAAGTGACTGCATGGACAATTTATGTTCCTATAGTATAGTTTCAAAAGCGCAATCGAAATAATAATAATGATAATAGTAGTAGCAAGAGCAACAACAACAATAGTAACAATAATAATTATTATTGAATTGGTATAGCAAGAATAATGCTATGTGCTGTTAAATCAGCGCTGTTACTACGGTGATGATTATGGAAAATATAAAATTATGTGCCCGACAAATTGATTTATCTGTCGTCTTTCAATATGTATTTATCGTGTGTAATTCTCGAAGTTTATTACTTAATAATAGCGATTGCTCTGCGATACAGATGTATGTGCAGCTTAAATACTTGTGAATAGAAACACATATGGAGATGACACTGATATGAACACAAGTTATTTTAAAATAAAATCTTAATCTAGCAACAGCTTAAGCGGAACGATAACGGTATTAATCTCACCGCCCAAAAAGTTGTCTGAAACAGCCATGAGTACTCCTAATCAAAAGAGAAACAAAGCCAGGTTCAAATATGAGAAACATAATCACAAACACTATTGTAAGAATGGAGTGGTTCACCTAAATATAAAGTCCCGAAACACATGTTATCAGTAGCATAAATTCGCGCATAAACAACACAAACACAATATAGAATAACAGAATAGGATACCAGTAAATTTACACGAATTTATATATGATGGACAGAAACGAGTAGCTAACTTGTATAGCATCGGTTATATAACTCACTCTCCTTTTCTATATATGAGCTCATTCATTAGAAATAAGTTCACACTTAAGCGAGCACAATAATAACATATTAGGGGAAACAGAATATACATTTAGCACCCGTAGCACAGAAACACATCTCATTGTCTCTATAAGTCTATGTCTGTCTCAGTCTCTCTCCATTTCTCACTTCCCTCTCTCTTTCTCCCCCCCCTCTCTCTCTCTATATATATATACCTATATACAGAGAAAGAGAGAGAGAGAAATATATCCATATTAATATATATTTATGTTTACCTATGTACACACACACACACACACACACAAGCATACTCATGACAGAAGTAAATAGACACACCATACAACATCGTTTTATATTTAAGTTGAAAATATTTTTTTGTTAATTGACATTTTTATGTTTCAGATTCTATATGACACTGTTTAATCCTGCCACGCACAGAAGAAGGCTTAAAACTGGCCGAATTTCAAAGAGGCCGTATTGTGGGTCAATCTGAACGTGGAATTCGCCATCGTAAAATTGCAGAAAACCTTGAAATCTTGCTTTCTACACTTGATAGAGTGACTGTGTATTTCGACAGAGAGGGGAATGAGTCCACATCACTTCGTCTAGGTCGACCAGCGCCCCCTGACAGGACCTTTCGCTTTGTTAAGATCAGTGCAGTGTGGAGGATAATCCTAGCCGCAAGGCTTCTGACATCGCAGAACAAGTTGATGTCAATTCCTGGACAGCTGCCAGGTATCTACACAAACTTGCTTTTGTCCCTATGTCGGAAGGAAGATATGTGATTCTTGAACACCTCTCGGGAACATTGGACAGGACACTGCGTAAAAAGAATTAGAAAACATGCTCAAAGCCAGATCTTTTGAGATTACTGCATAAAACTTCGCAAGAAATTCTCCAAAAGAATATTCATCCTCTGTTCAGTAGCATGCATTGAAAAAAGCAAAGTGTAAATCTACTAATTATTAGATATTCACATTATAATAATTAGTAGATAATTTGAATCTATAATGTTGTGTCTGGGGAGAGCTATGTTCCGTTTCTCCCTTATAATTTAACACACTCACCGGTAAAATTTCCACTTATTTCTTATTTTTATTTTTCTAAAATTTTCGTTGCGTCTTGCAACATTTTAAATAGTCTTAAAAATAAGAAATAAATGAAAATTTTACCGGTGAGTGTATTAAATTATAAGGTACAAAAAGAAAAATAACTCTCCCCAGACACAATAGAATATGCTTCAGCACACGAACTCATGTAAAGAGTCTTGCAAACCAAATCCGAAAACGAAATTGAATCTATAATTTCTGATTTAAATATATTTTTACGATTATAAAGATGTCTTTTTACTTCTGTCATGTGTGTTTGTGTATATACACTATATATATATATATATAATATATATATATATATATATATATATATATATATATATAGTGCAGTTGGTGGCAAGATCAACAAAAAAGTACTCCAGCTGGTGAGAGATATATATCATTTAATAAACACAGTATATGTCTTTTATGTGCTACTCTTAGTTTGATGTATTGAGAACACGCCAAACATTGCGGTGTATCACATCTGGTATCCCAGCACAATCATCAAACTTTGCCCACATGGCATAACGAACTAAAATTAGGAAGAGAGAAGAGGCGACAAAAGGTGAAATGGAAGTATATAAAAGGTGGATCGTTGAAAAACCGGAAAACGATAAAGTAATCAGAAATAAGCAAAAGAGGAAAAAGGGTTATTTCCCTTAGGCACTGTCTAAATTATAAAGCTAAAAAATAGTTGCTCAGAGTTTATGGTACAGTTATTTATCCGGTGGCAGAGGTGCTTCCCAATTCTTCAACAGGGACTTAGGCATATGCTTACAAAGGCTGAAAATTTCGGATTGAGTGTTCAACAGTGAGTTAGAGATCTTAAATCTGAAAAGAATCTGACATCTTTCAGTTATGCATAGCTTACATTTTTTCATCAGGTATCATATAGTATGGCTTTTCCGACTATTTTCCACTTTATCGTATGTGATGTTGCGTTCGATTTCAAACTCCACATGTGGCTAATGAACTCAGTAGCGTTGCTTTTGTCCCTATGTCAGAAGGAAGATATTTGATTAACACAGCGTTTCTTAAAATCTCCTTTCCATCGTCCGATATAGCCCTTCTTACCGGTTGTATCATTATCTAGCTTTGTAGTAACTTCTGCTTCACATATGACGGATTTAATCATACATCGCTCGTCGAGAGAGAAGGATTCTGGGTCTCAAGAGTTACAAATGGGAGTGGGCTCTTGGTGCTGGTCTCGCGTAGTATTTCTCTTCGTACTGGGGCAGCAGTTATATGATAATTTCATAGATCGCCTGTTAGATATCTTCCTGTATCCGTGATTTTCTGGACACTTTTTATCTACGAAAGACAGGACACTTTTACCTCTATTACATTTTACGTTAAAAGAAATGGGTAGGGGCAAACAAATAATTTTCGTAATTCTATTTTTAGGCCTATTATAATTATTATTCTGATTAATATGAGAATGGTTATATATTAATTTATCTTTAAAGCCACTAATGACTAAGGCGCTGTTGTAGTTGTGGGCTGCCTTCTCGAAAATTTCTTTGGAAGAAGAGAGGTTAGAAATTCTGTTACTGATAATAGCTAACGAGTTTTTGAATATTACAGGAGGGTGACAATACTTTTTATGTATACAGCCATGTTTCTCGTTAGGCTTATGGTCCATATTCATATACATATACCTATATATACATATGCATGTATGTGTAAATATACGCATAATAGGTATTTATATGTATGAATATATATATATGTATATATATATATATATATATATATATATATATATATATATATATATATATTATATATATATATATATATACAAAAAGCAATAAAGATTCAAGTTAATTTAAATGAATTTACTTGAATATGGTACCTAACTTAGATGCACCAAAAAAAAACTATACTGTTTTAACAATACAGTAATGTGGGGTGATTATAAGCGAGAAAGAAGCAACAAGAATGGATAGGTTTTTAGTACAATCGTTTCATACAAGGACAGGTTTTATTAAAAGTTGTAAAAATTACAGCATATAAACGTGTCCCGTACTCATCAGCTAAAATACATGTGAGTTCTCTAGACATCCTAGTGGTTGAGGCTATACTCATGAAGTAATGTAGATAATTAAGTAACATACACAGATTTCCAAAGTTCATTAAAGTTCTTTAAAGATGATGTACAGTCTTATCACAGAATTTTAAAAAAGTTATAATAGCATCACAGAGAAGGTGACCTAATCCATAGAGCACATATGAATTTCCAGAGATATGATGAGGGATTACATACTCACAGAAGACAAATTTATCCATTGTTAATCACAACGAGGTGGGTCTCGATTCCTGCTTATTAGCATTACAGAGAGGGTGAATTAATCCTTTGTATAGATGCACAATTTCCAATGGTGTAGATGTAAGTTTCCAGAGAAATGAAGAGGAATTTCATATTCACAGGCGATAAATTTATCAAAGGTTGAACACAATGAGGTAGGTATCAATTCTTGTTATATGATTAGGTATTTGCCACATTAATCACATTACTGCTATTTACAAGAGGCTGTAGCTATTTAACTTATAAAGGCTGAAGGGCTTTCTAGAGAGGCCAAGAATAGAAAGGGAGGGGAATAGAAGAAAAGAGAGAAAATAAGGGAGGAGGGAGCAAAAAAAGGGGAAGGGGACTAAAAGAGAAGAGAAAAGGAAAAAGAGAATAAGAAGAAGAAACAGAAAAAAGAGAAAAGAGAAAGAAATAGGGAAAGAAGGGAAAAAAAATTAAAATAAAAAATAGGGTTCTAGTTATCCAGAAGAATTAGTAGACGGCAAGTCTGGTTTTAATTTACAGGCATCTAGGAACTAGAGGAGAATATTATTCTTTGGCCAGTAAAACAGTTAATTTATTGCTGTTGAAATCAGCTATGAATTTAAAGAGAATCTAAAGAGATAACACAGTCAGGGGTTTAGGGGTCAGATGCTAAAATCAAAAGAAAATACATTAGGAAAATCTAAGTATAATCTTATCAAAAAGTCAAAAAACTTACTTATTTAATTTATTCATTTTATTGTCTTAAGGAGTTGCCGTTATTATTCATACATTGACGGACTACAGGTCAAATCTTAGAAGATCATTTAGAAGGTGTTAGGGGATTGCCTATCATAATGAAGATAATCATATTATCACCGAGGGAGTAGCCTTATTTATTTAATTTTGAAATAGAAGTATGGGGCTATAGTATCTCATTTTATTTTATTAGAGTTATGCTACTTAAATTAGATTAAGTTAGGAATTAAAATTAAAAATTACAATTAAGATTTAAAATTAAGAATTTAAAAGATTATGAGTTTGAAATTAGATAAAGCCTCAATTAGGCAGCGTATAAGTACTATTCATTTCCCTGTTCTCAAAAAACTGATGCAGATATAAGGAAAAAGATAACTGTAGTGTGAGAACTCTTAGTTATCTACTTAAAGCAGTGCTATACTAGTAGAAATCAAGTTGTATCTATCTATCTAGTTACGGATATTCTAATCATTTAAAATATTTTAAAGTCTTCAATTTAGCGTGGACACAAACTTGACCTAGTTCGATATGATTATTCAATAAGTTTCTATGTTTTCTATGCTTTAGAATTTCATACGTCTCCATGGAGCATAATTGGCAACCAACCCTACTATTTTTATACGGAATTGCTCTCCTAACTATTTCCCAATTAAGGTTATAATTTTTATTATTATTTTTGAGTTCCCAGATTTTGTTTGAAAGTGTGGTGGTACCAGCTTTATGACGTAAGTTAAAAGACGAGATGTGATTTCTAACTCTGGCTAGAAAATTAATTGTACATCCAACGTAAAGATATTTGTTATTCTCCGTGGATATGGTACATTTATAGATTACATTATTTTCCCCACATAGACCAGGTGCCGGGCATTTTGATTTTATTCTACACTTACACACAGGAGGAGCAACTTCAGGCTTTGGATTATTCTTGGGTAGATGTCTTAGGTTCCTATTATTTTGATTATCATTTCTATAGTTGGTGCTGATATCTAAAGTATTGCTATTATTTATTGATCCTTCAGCTTCATCATTTAGGTTTAAAGTCCTACCATGATTTCTTATATTATTGGTAATGTTACTATAATGTTACTTTAATGAACTTTGGAAATCTGTGTATGTTACTTAATTATCTACATTACTTCATGAGTATAGCCTCAACCACTAGGATGTCTAGAGAACTCACATGTATTTTAGCTGATGAGTACGGGACACGTTTATATGCTGTAATTTTTACAACTTTTAATAAAACCTGTCCTTGTATGAAACGATTGTACTAAAAACCTATCCATTCTTGTTGCTTCTTTCTCGCGTATATATATATATATATATATATATACATATACATGTATATGTGTGTGTGAGCGTGCGTGTGTGTGTTTGTTTTTGTTGCCGTACACATTCGCTAACTTTCTTACAAAGGGGTCTAATGCTCTTAGCTTAGACTTTTTGTGAAGCAACCAGATCGAGCCATCTC
>NC_042998.1:72898901-72923901 GCF_006345805.1 Octopus sinensis | reverse complement strand
TATAGAAGAAAACATTTTCCTAAGGTCCCATGTAGTGGGACTGAACCCGCAGACATTTAGTTGGAAAGCAAGCTTCTTAACACACTGCCACGTATGCGCCTATATATACAGATATACATGCATATATATATATATGTGTGTGTGTGTGTGTGTGTGTATGTATGTGTGTGTGTGTATACATGAATGATCATGGGTTAAAATGTTGAAAATTACAAGATGCCATAAAATAATATAATTTTAATCGATATTTTCTTCATCTATTTTTTTGAAACAGATAGAATTAAGTTTTACACTTAGCGAGAAGCTAGCGAAATATCTAATTCTCATCCAAATTACTTCGAGAATATTCTACGAAAGTGTATTCCTAATATTAGTAATCTGACGATAATTATCGTCAGCCGAGTCTATATTGATCAGTGTTTTTTCATTATTTTTATGAAGCCTTTCTTATCACTGGCCTGCTCGGTAAAATACATATTAGAACTCGCTTGGGTATTCTGAAGCGTGAAATTTTACAAAGTTGTAGCATGTTATAGTAGCATCCGAACTAAGCGTATCAAGAAATATAATCAGAAACATCGTAAATGTCATTTCTTTACATTGGGACCTCGATTATTGACTTCAGATCCTTCAATAAATAGAATATTTTCAGTAGCACTAAAACCGTTGTTCATGCAACATGTAGTTGTATTACACCAAACACTTGTCCATTAAAAGTAATTATCTTTGTAAAACTTAACTATATTGTACTAATGTTCTCTGATGCCCCAGTATAGTCACGCCAACTACAACCTGCAAAATAATAGAATAATTATGCGTGTCTAAATATCATAACTTAGTCCTCCAAGGATACTAATCTATTGCCGGCCGACCCGCTAGAAATAATACTGTTGCTCACATACTTTATAACAGAAATTAACATATTTATAGTAAAATTTCCATGCTTTAATGATAGAGAAACTACAATGTTTAGAGTAATAAATCCGTAACCAAAATTATGATCCTTATAATAGAAAATACCCGAAGTCATAACGAAAAAAAAAAAAACCCAGTAAGTCCATACATCACAGAATTAAACCTTTTATGATGCAATGTTCCTTATCGGTAAGCAATACTAAAGATTATTCCCCTTCTCATATATTTAATAGAACTATGATTTCGAAAACACAAATGGAAGATGATGAACTTAAATGCGTTAATGCAATCATTCAAGCAAGTATCGACACATACTTTACAAAATAGATATTTTGGTAACGATAAACACAACGGCAGAATGTATAATCTAATACACGTAGCGAATCTCATATTCTCTTTACTGTACACATATCAACATAAGGTATAGTGACACACATCATAAGAAGATAAAACAATGTAAGTATAAGAAAAATCTGACATAAATTGAAACACAATAAAAGTGACAATAACATTACGAATCAACATTAATCAGCATGAATCATCTTAAACCGTTCCCAATTCCCAATACTGCGAGTTACAAGATAGTTTATGAGAAATAAATGCCTAATAATAAAATATAGATTTTACTACAAAACAAAAAAAAATCAAAAGAACCTAATTTAGTGAGTTCCCTTAACAGATCATCCCTAATAGCGTAAAGGCCCACACATTTGCAAAAACCCAAATAATACTGAAAATGAAGGTTGCAAGACGAAATCCAGAAAATACGTATGCGGTTTTGCTTAGTAAAATAGAAATAGTGAAGCACAAGTAAAATCAAACATACAAATTAACTACAACAGGGAAGAGATTTCGTGTGGGGAAAAGAATTTTGGAAGGGAAACTAAAACAGAGAACACGTAATTAGGGTTCAGATATTCTATGAGAAACATTCAAAGAAAATATGAATTAAGAGTTAAGCATGAACAACACATACGAAGTAAATCTTCATGGAAATTAATAACAAAAATAATAGTGATGCAACGTATGATATAGAATGAAGACTATTTAGACGAAGAACGTTATCAAATCCCAGTGTGAGATCAGATCAGCAAACACAAAATTCATATAAAAGTGATAAAAAGAGAAGAAAAGGGAAATTAATAAAAAAAGTTATACAAAGCAAGAATGGAACAAGTAGAACAGATACGAGCCCAGTAATTGTTTGAACTGCTAAGTGTATATATTTGTATGAAGTTAGGGGAAACATTATTTAAAGTATAGTAAAAGAGACTACAAAAAAAAAAAACTGAACAGGTTATTAGGAAAGGAAAACAATTTCCCAAATGAAAATGAATACATTTGAGACCATCACTTTCAAGCAAAGATTAAGAACATGAGCAAATCACTAATATATGTGAGTGCGCGCGCGCGCGTGTGTGTATTACAACATGCCAGCCGCTCATCTGGAATATAAAATGTGTCAGAAGATCTGAACTATAATCTCCAGGAAATGGATGGATATAAATAAGAGGTTTAGTAAACCGTAGAAATTCTGATAACATGTATGAAACCACATTAAGTATTTCTAGAGTACGGAGATGCCGTCTACAAACGAAATACATACACAATTATCGCAGCGAATCATTCACCCAACGTGGAATATATAGAAAAAATAAGAACATTTACAAATTAACAATTTGTCTGGAAACCCAGGCGTCCCTATTCTCATTAAACAGAGGACATTTTATGGATGATTTTTACAACTACACACCATTTAAAGAGCTGTACTATTAATGGATTTGTTGACTCAAATTTACCATCGTTAAAAATGCTCTTCATACACATTAACTATATTCCTCCAATGAATTCTTTAGAAAATAGTTGCAAGGGTTAGTAATTGTCTAGAGAACCTAATAATGTCTGTAAAAGGACTGTAAAAGCAATATAAAAATGAGCATGTTATATGGAAATATGATGCTCGTAGAGTATTGAAATTAACTAAAATACTGAATAAGTTTAAATTGATACAGACACCGCAATCACAGAATTACAACATAAACATCCATAAACTAAAAGTCGCCTGACCGTCATATTAAGTGCCGATAATAAACGCACCCTACTCAAAACAGCAATTCAAAGTGTTGCAAGGTAATAGCATTTAGTTAGAAGCAGATAAAAAGAAAACATTCAAATCTAATTCACAAAATTGTGAAAAATTCCCAAAACTTTGCCACGAAAGAGCAAATGACATACCACTCTTTTAAAAGTATTTAGGTTTCCATATACCTCTGAGGAGTAGATGGTGTCGTGGCCAATTATTTGTGAGCGACAGGATTATATACAAGTTTATCCAATCTTGGAGCCACAGACCATGTCCACAACGAACACAAGGCAAGAATCATTAGCTAAAGTTATCGCCAAATTAGCGTCGTGATATCTAATTACATTATCGGCAAAATAACGATTACTAGATATGAAAAACTAAATAACAGCTTATATCTGTGGAATTATCCTGAATACGCAGTTCCTTAGGAACTCCAAAAACACAAGCTATTTCTGTGTTGAAATCTATTGAGAGAGTGAAGCTAGTGAAATAGGTTGATGGTGCAAAGCCGAAGTATACTTGATATAATGAAGTGGGAAATCATCAACCTGCTGGTCAGAAAAAGAGAGGAAAATCAAACGCTGCAAGGCAAGTTTCAGAGAGTATTAATACCAACTAAAAAAAAACAAAAAAACAAATAAGCAAGAAAACCGGTTATCAAAGATTACGAGGATCAGTCTTGACACCAATGTTTGATGAGCATGTTGTTTGCTATATAAACCAGAACTGAGTATGTGGAAGTGTGTACAAGTCCTTGATACAGACCGAGAAGTAGACTAACGTAAAGAGTCACTAATTTGTCTAAAGCCCGGGTCTCAAGATACGAGGATGTTGATCCTGGGATTTCAGCCACATTTACACATCAGAAGTAAACGAGAAGCGGAATCCTGATGGCCTGAACTGAAAGTTAATTCTAAATTTGATAGTTTAGCTGATCAAAGAAAGAAAAAAAAACACTCGCCGTACAGATAAAAAGAACGTATAGTATGAACATCAGGCGGCATAAGATGATAAATATTATCGGTTTCCCGACAACTGAAGAGGTGGGTCATGAATTTAAAGATGCAGTTTCTATCTTCGCAGTTGTCAAGAGGTGATAGGGACAGAAGCTGGTGGACTTCTTTGATGCCCTCACCTTACCGATGTTGCCTTAAGCCTACAGTCCTAATTTATAAGTTTTCTTTTGTTTTCAATATAGTGTAATTCAGTTTTTTAATTGTAACCAATTATTATATACATACACAAAATTACATCGTTTTTAAGCGCCTTTTGAACAGCAAGATTTGTATTGTTATATATGGGTCCTTGTGGGCTATAAAGAAAGGAATATTTTTAAAACAGGCTTGTAGAAATCATTTGTAATTGTCTTCATTATACTTCTTCAAACTACTACTACTACTAATACTACTAATAATAATAATAATAATAATAATAATAATAATAATAATACTGCTGCTGCTGCTACTGCTGCTACTACACTACTCGCCTGACATGATGCCTTCCTTTGTTTTCATTATATTCTGACTGATTTATGAATTACCACTTGCTTCACTAATATACGAAGTATTTAAAAAAGGATTTATTCTCTCTAATTACCATTACTTAGTATCAAGATTTTGCTGTCTGCATTTATCTCTTTTATGTTATAATAATTCAATGTAAATGACCATTTCGTGCCGTTTACTTTATCCAAAGGTTTAACAAAAGGCAATATCACATTGTTTTTCTCTTAGATATTAGCTTGAAAATAAAATATGATTTTTCGCCTACGAATTATACACTATAATTACTTCCCGTGAACATTTATGCTTTTATACAGTTTAGGTGTTGTTAAATGCGCAGTAGTGTTGCAGCTAGAATTTGTTTTTATTTTTTTTCCATTAGTAGAGAATAAATGGATCTTTTAACTTATTTTCTATGTTACATGATATAATTTAACAACCATTATTACACTTACTAAATTATGTGGTTTATATTTTGCTTTTATAATTCAAAAGTTAATTGCAGTTCTTTTTCAAAAATATAAAAGAAACGAGAAAATATTATTTTATAGATTTTTTGATAGCGTATTTGACTAAATTTGCCACTTTAATTGCTTTCCTGTTGCACAGTATAAAATCTATGCGTACCATACTTACTGTTTAGAGCTTTGTCAGTTGCATGTAAGCCGCCGCATGAGGTATTAACATTTTTAAAAAAGCAATAACTTCAATTATTGATGCATTAAAATCATTGCAATCAACATGATTTCCACCAAAATTTAAATAAGCCAATGTATGTGCAAAATAGTGAAAGAAGCATCATCCATATGAAAAATGCGTTAATATGATGATGTTTAAGTAGATAAATGCATACCTAAAGAAAATTCATAATCCAAATATAATTGATGTTCATTCAATAATTTAGTACTTGACAATTCCAACATCATAATTCAAAACACATTTACCCACAAATCTGAAAACTTCCAAATATAAATAAAAGATAAACTGATTTGTTGAAATATATGTACAATATATATATATATATATACAGAAACTGAGAAACTAATAAACATACTTATACCCATATCATTCAATGTTCTTTTGAATGCAAGAAACATTTTCAGCGATATCAGGCGAGTCACTGGCTTGTATTTGCAATTTGTTTTACACGTACATTTATGAATATAGCGCTACACAAGCGACAGAGATGCACACACATGCAGAAATTCTTGTATTCACACACATATATCCTGGTTGTGCAAATATAGTGACAATGAAAGATTCGATACCAATACAATGTTGGCAAGTCATGTAGAAACGAAAAATTCTGCCATTGAGCACATCTTTCTGTTAAACATCAAATATATTTAAACAAGACTGTCGCGAATTTACAGTATTCTCTATGTTTATATTCAATTTTCAAAAAATTATACTATATATATATTCATTCCCATGCACATCTTTGTTTTGTCTGTTAATATCTATATTTTATTTGCAGATATTTCATATTATTTTTTCTTCTTTTAGTTTCCCTCATATTTCCATATTCCTAAATCCTCCTCTCCAATTCCTCCAACTTATATTGGTCATAACAGTAAAATTCATTAATGAATGAGGTCTTACCTTTATTTTCTCTTTGCCTATTTACAGCCCTTCTGTGGCATCCAAATATGTTCTACTTGCCCTATTCCATAACACATTTGTTTACCATTTCCTTATAATTGGAAACGAATACTCGGAGGAACATTTTTGGAAGCCTCAGCCTCGAATACATACATACATGCATACATACATATACACATACATACATACACACATACAGATATACATACATACACGCATAAATACATACGTACGGAATACATACACACATACATATATCCATGAATACACCAGTGGGTATACGATACAACAATAATTATATTGGAATCCAGACGAGATTCAAAAGGGCATAGCTATTGGAAACAAAAGCAAAAGAGAGAAGAGGCACTCAAATGTACAGCTTGTCATATCTCTTGTTTTCTACACCCTCACTTTGTCCTGTAGCTCACCACTATTCCAACTTTCCCCCTTTTCTCTCCTCCCATGTCCCTTTAGTTTTTCTTTTTGTTTAATATCTTTTATTTTCTTATATAGTTTTCCCTTCAGTATAATGGTCTACAATGATTCTAAAATGCTTTTACATCTAGGACGCTCTCTCTCACTCTCTCTTTCCTCCTTTCTCTCTATCCCACATTCAATCATCTTAGTTAACGTCTCTTTTCATTGTCATCGCCTAGCCTTTGTGTTTTATATATATATATTTACACATACACACACATATATATATATGTGTGTGTGTATATATATATATATATATATGTATATATATATATATATATATAATATATATATATATATGTATGTATATAAAAATTACAAAATGGGACAAGAACGCAAAATATCCAGACAGTTAGGTGATACTAAAATGGGACAACAAAACATCCAGATAGTCGATGCAAAGAAAACAAGGTCCGGTCATTCGAAGTTTTCTTTTCTCGGTCAAGCACCAGATTATCCTCGCAATTTCGGCTGATTATACTTGAGAGTGCTACAACCTGGCCAGCCCCAGGAAAAACTAAGCTGAGAGCATTAGATTCCTAGGAAGAAAGCTTCCTTGGAAAAAACGGATGTTACACAAATACAATAAAAATATAAGGATATAACAACAGGCATCTTTCGACTAAGGACGAATGTGTGCGCGCGTGTGTGTGTGTGTGTATGTGTGTGTGTAGCGTTCTTTACTTGTTGCCTCCACTAAACTTCAACGTTATATTTCATGTATTAGCTCTCATCGTATCTCTCCTTTATACCCTCTCATCTTCTCACTTTTCGAGGTAACGAGTCACGGTAGATTTAAACAATTACCTAGCAATTGATATCGGCTATCATTATACGGTGGTTATTCATTGCATTTACGTATACAAAAGGATTTGCAGATTTTATACTACTATCACACACATGCTAAAAGTGCAATATCTAGAATGGTGCACCTGAAATGTACGCACGGCAATGTATTAATCCAATCCTTTGGATATCTACACGAGCGTACTTCTGTAAATTATACCAAGTCGCAGTAATAACGACAGGAAATTTTCAGGTGATGTTTTAAACAATACACTGAAGAACCCATGCTGATGTTTAAATATTTGTTACTGTTGTCAATATAAGATAATGAATCGCCTTCGTATATTTCAATCTATTCATTGTCCCTGACACAAACACTCACTTGTCTCCTTATCTTTCTGAATATATTTCATGCATCTGCGAAACGACATCATGCTGCAAAAAGGCTCTATGGATTTTATATTTTCCTAATCATTATATTTTGCGTTCATTGTCACACAATAATATACGGATATATATATATATATATGAGAGTGGGGAAGAGACAAAGAGAAGAACTGGGAGACACACTGAGAAGGACAATCTGATGTATGGAAAAGGGGAAGAAAGAAAAAACAGTAGCGTGATCTGTGCTCATATGCATACATGCATGAATACACCTACACACACCACACATATCCGTGCACACACACACATACACACACGCACGCACACACACACATGAAAGCACATATAATCCTCCCACTTATATATATATATATATATATATAATATATATATATATATATATATACATGCATACACGCTTACATACACATATATGCATACATACATGCATAAAGTTTGGCTTCTAAATGTTTCGCTTAAAACACATTGTTCTCCCCAGTATTGTATAATTGTAGAATACACATTAAAATGTCCGTGAAATGGACACAGTAATCCCTCGACTATCTCGGGTGTTCGTTCCAAACACCCCGTCATAGGTGAAAATCCACGAATTAGAAACAGCAATGTACTGAGATCTTTGTGGTTTTCTCTCACTGTTTCCAATTTTGTTCCAATATTCTTTCACATTTCGTATATAGATTAAGTTCTGTATACTTATTATGAAAACGTAATTCATCTTTCCTATAAATCCATAATCCAATTAAAAAGCTATCAGCCTTTAAAATTTGCAAAATTTTAGTATTTTAGCCAAGTAATTTATACATAACCGTGGCGAAAATTTCTGTTTCCATAGTAACTAAAGATGCTGCGCATGTGCACAAGGAGGAGAATTGTCTTTCTCGCATCTCACAAGAAAAATAATTCATTCTATAAAATCTTAGAGCGTATTGTAAACTTTCGTTCTTGAATTTTTAAAAGTAATAACTGTCTGTTTTAAGCAATGTTATGATTGTTATTTCTAGTGACACTTGTTGGTTTCTTTGTTTGTAGTTTTTAAATATTTAATTTCTTCGCGAATGTTTTAATGTTAACTTTGCTCGTGTATATTTTAATATTTGACTGTCATTTCTAGCAGTGTTTTGAAATGCCAATGAGCCCTCCTCGATGAAGGAAGAGGGAGCGAAAGAAAATTCTGAAAATTATCAAACTTTGAACACCTGTAACATTTTTGCAAAAATTTTTTTCTGGAATATATGAATAATAAATTACGATCAAAAATTACATCTACATGATACGTTAAAAAATTTTTTTTAAGGTAATTGTAAACAGTGACGAAAACCATAAAGATTCTTGTACGGTATTTTCATTTTTGTTACTTTTATAACTTGTATATATATATATATATATTTTAATTATAAATGCAAATCAACACCATGGAGGAATCGACGTAAGCTTAAATAATAAACCACTATAGATGAACCGCGATATAGCGAGGGATTACACTATAATATAAAACGATATAGACATTTGGAGAGTGAAGTACTGACGTCAATGTAATCTATTAGCAACTTCAAAGAAATTGCTGGCCATGCGTCTAAAGTAGAGGTCAATTACATCTCTATTAATTAGTGGGACCACTGAAAAAATTTTTAAGGAGAAGCAAAAATAGAAGACTGTTTTTACTAGATATAATAAGTTGTCCCGATCTTTTCCAAGTGTAATTAATAACTTGTCCTGTAATTTTCGAGGTTCGTAATCTTAAGAATATGTTTCTTGCTCGAATTTTTCTATGTAATCCATGATTTTCCAAGCTATGCTAATTAATAATGTGTGAAATGTGTCAATTAGCGGTGTCGTTGATAATTTTTTCCTTAACTCAATGACGCTGATGACATATATTAAAAGTCCCCTTATGAGATTTTATTCTTAAAAAAAGTACAGAACTACATTATCACCCTCAAATTTAAGAAACATACACTCATAATTTTTTCTTTTACAACTTCGTTGCCTGTGATTGATATCATGAAATTCCTCGAATTGAGCTTCGTCATTTAAGTTAGATTAAAATATAGTTTGCTTTGAAAATAAAATATAAAACTTAATTATATTTAAATCCAATTTTTTGCCTTGCTTATATTTCTCCCTGATATTTTACCTCACAACATTTTTTATACAAAGTTTTGTTGCATGGGACCAATACTATGATATTCATCATGATTTCTTCTATCCTTGAAGCTAGGATAAATATATTTTGCTTTTAAAATAAAAAAGTTATTTAGATCTAAACTTGATTAAAGGCGATACTTATTCTCCTATAACGTTGCTACATATTTTGATGTAAACTTTTTTGCACTAGATCAAATCTGAATTTGTTATTTCAAGATGTCGCTTAGCTCCAGTCCTCATCAAAAATGCTAACAGTTTTCAATTTAGTTAAGAACTGAATTTGCAACAAGCTCTGAAAAATGCTGCATGTGAGTAAATTGCTGCTTTAAGAATATTATTCAACTACTACTGCATTTGAATGATATCTTGCTTAACTGTCTTTTATTCTGTTTATTTTATTCTTAGATATTCTCACATTTCTAATATGATTTTATTGCGTTTTTACTTCTACGTAACAAAATTCCACTGAACCTTATATTTACAACTACAGAAAAATACGTTTACATCACAGAAAAGTGAAATACATGCAAAAATGTTTTTTACCTTCTGGCATAGTTCGTTTTCGATGGCATGCCATTAAATATTAAATTTTCTTTCCTTACGCACAGAAATAAACCGCGAGGGCAAGGTTAAAATTAAATGAATCATCACAAAATAGTATAGATAATTAATAGAAGTGAAACATTCTATTCTGAATTTAGAAGTTACAATATATATAGGTATATAATGTTGATAAGACTTAGTTCTTCTACTTCATATATGTTTTCAGAAAGAAGGATTATTATCATATAAATGCGATGGAAAATATATATTTGTATTAATGCTATCAATAAACGATGTATAAGTCATTATATAGTATTCAGTATTGCTTACATTGAAAACAAAATATATATGAATGTATATTCAATTGAGGCATCTGTTTATAAATATTAGATTTAGAATTAAAATCAGAAAATAAACATTAAGGACACGTCATCTTTACTACTACTACTACTACTACTACTACTACTACTACTACTACCACCAGCATATAATGCTATCGCTACTATTTGTTTATAATGACGGTGACTAATTCAGGCACAGGGATAGAAATTTTGAGGGTAACTGCTGAAAATTTAGCCACGTCTGCATTCATTGATATCTGCTTACCTATTCATTATCAACGCTCTGCTATAAGAACTTAAAGTTGCAATTAAATCGAAATATGTCCCCGCGGGAAATAGAAAACATCTAAATAGCAAAAAACATAACTACATCCTAGATGTCACACCAGCATACTTGGTGAATGTCAGGGGCCTTGTAACGTCTCCCCAAGGCAATACACCTCGCTTGAGAGACTTAGTTACATGGCACAGAGAGAAACACATCTGAATGCTGACAAGAATAAAAGAATTTATGGTGAAGAGGTAATGTACATCCGAGATTTCACGCCTGTAGTCCTGCTGCCAAATTCAAACTCAGATTGTGACACTCTGGTAGGACTCATTAAACAGGCCAAAACGGTAATATGTACTGAATATCATCCACCAGATGTTCTGCAAAGAGCCTAAAAAAAGCAACAAATATTATTCAGGCTAAATGACAGCCTTCGTTTACTTCTATTAGATGACAACTTCCCTAATGACGAAGAGGCTGAGGGCCGCTATCTTTCGAATACGTCAAAGCATAAACAGAACGAAGCTAACTCTTCGTTCTACCTGACAAACATGCCATTTATGGAGCAAATAACGCCCACCCAACAAAGAGCGCAAATGCACTGGACGTTTGCTTCAAAAGTAACGCGGCGCTCATCCATAATATTAATTCGGCCTTCACTAATTTCTCGGACAATAACGAAACTAACAACATATGGAACGCAGAGAGCTGCAGAGATGCAGCTTAGTAGATGCACCAAACTCCTTTCCAGCTTGAACTTTCATAACGTTGAGTGAAAAGGTATTGAGAAAGAGGACATGGTAAAATCTGGTCTAGAAGTCCTTCTCCGCAAGATATTGGGATAAAGCTACAGTAGTCTATGTCAACCATGCATGACATATACAGTAGGTTTGCTCCACAGAGAAAGTCAAACCGTCAGAAAAACATAATTGTCATGGGTAGGAAAACACTAATGAGACGACGAGAAAAGATCAGAAACCGTCTAGGTGGGCCACAAAAGAATGTAAAGACAAACTCTAAAATCTGAAAAAGAATCTGCTTCAGTATTGTACGGGAGAGTGTCACTGTTCAAAGAATTTGGCTCCCCAAACGCATATCCCCAGAGGATAAGTGAATTACAAAAGCGTATTCACAACTCCGTTGGGACACTTGCGAATAGCTATACCTGATGAACTATTCGTCACCACAACTCTGTACAAAGCGATGATGACTGTTGATTACATCGAAATGCAGAGGACTGATGTAATATTAGGCATTGATAAAATGAGCTTAAACTAAGCCACAGGTTCGGATGGATTCCCATTAGTCCTCTTGAGTAAATGCAAAGAGGCTCTAGCAATGCCGCTATACATCCCCTTCCAAAGCTTCCTTACAACTGGGAAACTTCTCAGAAAGTTAAAGGAATGCATAACATGTTCTTCCCGTAAGCTAAATGTCAGCTAAATCATGGATCACATTGTCTGGAGGCAGTTGATCACATTCCCAGCCATGAAGAAACTACCTTACACAGCTCCAGCATCATGACGAATGGGCTTTGAAATAACTAATGAATAGCCCAAACATGGATATGCTATATCTCAATTTTGGAAAAGCCTTTCATAAAATTGGGCATGGCATGGTATGTCACAGACTACGGAGACTCAGCATAATGCAAAACTGGGAGAGTGTTTATATAACTTCTTAACAGACAGAAGCCACGCCGTAGAAGCTATTGGATCATTCACCAAGAAGACTGTAATTGCAAGTGGGTTCTGTCCGTGAACTGTCTTGAGATATGCCATCTCTTAGAGAGACAGCAAACGAAACTAAAATTCTACAAGCACTAAATGAACCTCTTGAAGCTAACCTTCTACAGAGAGACCTGGATGCCATTTATAAAAGACTTGCAGAAAACCGCATAAAATTTAATGCAAAAGTATCCCAAGCCTTCCTCCAACACCTAGCTTCTGCTAACATACCGCAAGAAAGATATTTCAGTACTGTGCGTGATTTGGAGATGAGCAACAACGTCTGGTTTCACGTGCATATCACGAAGATTGTGGCAATGTGCAGGAGAATGGTCGGATGAATTCTGTGAATTTTCGGATCAAGTGACCAGCAAACTAAACTTGTTGTTTGGAGTCTTCTTCGCCGTCCGGACTACTACTTCCGACTGTGGTCGCCCCATAACGTCAAATTAAAAACGGAACTTGAGTTCAGCGGTACTATACTTGCAAGATTTCATCATTGGAACAGCTGAGTTACTGGGAGAGATGGCAAGGTCTACGACCCTACTATTTGAAGCGAAGACGAGAGATATATGCAGAGATATACGTATGGAAGATCCTGCAGGTGTTGGCAAAGACCTTTAGCATTGAGAGATATGCCAGCCACTGCTCGGTTCTAAAGGTCCCAGCCATCCCACTTGGTGTGACGACCGTGCACTGTAATTTCTTGGGATTCAACAGGCCATGAATATTTAATACCTTGCCAAACATCTGTCAGATCTGTATGGAGTGAGGGTAGATTCTTTTAAGAAACAACTTGACACCCTGCTGTCAAACGTTCAAGAAGAGCTTACATCACACAAGAAACTCAAAAGAAGGCAGGAATATTGAACACCTGCCTTCACCCACAGCCAATCACATAAGAATGTTCATTGCAAAGGTGATGATATTGGCGATGCACAGCATGGCCACAGCCAGTGGGCTGAAAGGCATGAACGAATAAAAGATTAAATGATAAATCAACAAGCGAAAGTTTTGTTTAATTTTTCAGTTACCGTGTGCTTAAGTTTTGAAATAAAATATAACAGAATTAGAATCCATACTGTCCTACAGCAAGAAAAAAATCAAGTCTTCGAAATAAGTTGAAACAGTTAGATTAGAATTTTTCGGAAGAAACACATGTCTCCAGCTGTCTTAGAAAATTATAATGCAAAAATTCTACTGAGTTTTTTGTACATATTCTTCGTGTCAATAATAGTCAAAATGTCTCAGCAAAATAAAATATAGGACAGAATAGAAAATGCCCGTACGAAGACCGCTAATGAATAACTGAGTATTTGTCAAAAATGACAACGTTGACTTTGATGAATATGAGAAGACTTAACCATGGTTGAAGCAACCTCTCTTTTCATCTAATACCCAGTAAACACTCAAACTTTTCAATATTTATTCAATTTGTTTTATATCGCAGCGACATGAAACCATTGTATATTTCGCCCTGTTTTTTTTTTTTTTTTTATTATAAAGGTTAAACTCACAACCCTTTGATTTGTCACTCAGAATAGATTTATCAATTGAAATGTGAAATTGAACCCCTACAGTCGATGTTGCTGTTGTTATTTATTTCTACGTCATTTCTTGAGTCATTGAGTATATTTATTAATAAATACGTTCTAATCAGGAAAATCCACCCACATTCTATATCATGCATTGCATTCTGAAACGAACCACTATTCATTTATGAGATTAGTGTGTGAGTTCTTGGAGATTTGGCAGTTATTTAATGGAGATGGTTCAAATACGGGAATATTTTTCATCAGATATTTTCAAATTACTTTCTCAGCAAATGCTTTAATATTGAATCATCTCTTACTAATCCACATGTAGTTACATCTTATGTTGCTACTTGTTCTATTTCAGATAATCATAGCTATTGCACAAATACAAGACATAAGCAAATAATATTTATTAACTACGTTTTGCAGGTGACGTTCTACGAGTTAATTCCCACGAAAATTCTGAACAATAGCCTCTGTACAAAAATCTATTGCTACAAATAAACAGATTGGAAGGTAATATAGACTAATCAACGTATCGAATAATTATCAGATTTCTTGATTTGATTGCATGCGGCACATCGTCTTCTCGTCCTATATGTTGTAATTTAGATTCGAAAAATATAAACATCAAATTGTATATATACACACATGTATGTATATATGTATGTATGTACTTATGTATGTATGTATTTATGTATCTATGGACGCAGTCAAGCGACTGAAATACGTGAGAAAGTAAAAGGATATATGCATATATAGATTATTAAGGTGGCTATCCGCAATTTAAAAACCAAAAGGCACAAATACAAACATCACTAAAGTGAAGTTGTACCTTACATTGTAACGATAAAACAAAGAGCCATATCAAGTACTGGATTTTTCTTCTCATTTATATGCTGCATATAAATTGATATAGACACGCACACATACATACGCGCACGCAAACACACACACACAGAAACCAATACACATATATATTCAGACATATATACATACTCACACACACAAAAACACACACACTCATATATATATATATATATATATATATATATATATATATCACCGTGACCGACCAGGCTATCAGATGTTGCTACACATCGCTGGTCACAATGCGCTTCGCATTGAGTTAGCCTTCAAATGACGCCACCCCGCTGGCTAAGCGAGCAGGCCAACAGAAGAAAGAGTGAGAGAAAGATGTGGCGAAAGAATACAGCAGTGATCGCCACCACCCCTGCCGGTGCCTCGTGGAGCTTTAGGTGTTTTCGCTATATATATATATATATATACATATATATATATATATATATATATATATATATATATATCGTTAGCCACTACGCACATTTTTTTCTCTCCTTGTTTTTTCTGTCCCTTTCTGTAGAAGAGCGTAGGCTCGAAACGTAAAAGACTTTTTCTATTCCTGAGCGTTATACTAATGCATCTGTTTGTTTTGTACACCATCTGTTTTCGTCTTTTGCCTTTTTGGTAAACTCTTACTATATATATATATATATATATATACACATAACAGTTATAGGCATATATATGCGTGTGCGTAAGTATGTGTGTGTGTGCTTTTGTGTGGACGCGCGCGTGTGCGTGCGTGTATGTCTAAGTATATGTGTATATTTATATGTGGGTGCATTTGTACGGATATATGTAAATCCACGCAAGATTAATTCTTTTGTTATCGCATACTAAGATTAATTAATTCAATGCAGTCACACGTATAATTTTCAGGAAATCATGCCTATAAATTAGAAAGCAAAGAGACTAGAGCAATATATCAATATGCCAATTGGCTACATCCCTCTGTGATATTAAATGGCCGAAAGATATATTCGCACCGGGAAGTCACTTTGTACGTAACGTCAAACAGAATCACCACCCGGACTTTCCTATATATTGGTGAATGAAAATATTATGGTACCGATATGCAAAAAACGCATTTTGTCTCTACTTCAAAGTCTCAAAGAATTATTCTCTAATGTGAAGTTGACACCAATGTCGTTCTCACACAATAATCTCTAAGATATGAAACTTACCTACGCATTCTACTAAAGGTACTCATTTCCGTACAACTTGAACTTCATAAAGCTAACTCACCATACCGAACTAGTGAGTAAATGTCTGTAAGCAAACCAATAGCAAAGCAAGTTGAGCAATTCATATCAATGATGAAAGTTATATGCATCAAATTTGATACTAAATGTAGATACTGATTCACGTTCTGGGAGACCTGCAACTAGCAGAACTGAGAAAAACTTCGCAGATGTGCGTGCTGCTGTGAGGGGAAATCGTCGAATCACCATCCGTAAGTTATTAGAGGATGTGCAGATTAATTACGGTTCAGTTCAGTCCATTATCTTTGACGTTTTGGGGATGAGACGGCCAAAACTGCTTTCAGTTAACCAAAAAGACACGCCGGCTTCAGTTGCACACGCTCTTCTTGACTGTGTCGAGAAAGATGAAAACACTTTGAAAACTTTTGTGTAGACATCACCAAGATTTTGGCAAAATTTGATGCAGATTCTCTACTCAATTTTCGCTATCATGGTCAATGTGACGATCCCACGCTACACATCTTCCTTCTATGCACTGTTATCAACAGCAGAAGCAAGCAAGAACGTTAAAACTTGGAGCAGATGCGCAAAAGAGTTCAAGATCTATCTGTGCCAAGCAGTTTTATTGTGTGTGCGTTAGCTTCGTTACTTTGGCAAGAGTCCTGATACTTATTGATTAGACCACATACATATCTGTATGTATATATATATATATATATATATATATATATAATAGAAATATGTTACAAAAAGAAAATAGAAACTACACGTGGTAATGTAAGAGGGAAGTAAGAAAATAAACGAAAATGCACATTGTAAATAAAAAAGTAAAGGCTCTTTATGAAAAGTTACGAAAGATATGTACAATTAGATGAACTGAGGTAGGAATAAAATTAATAAAATCATTATTTAAAATGATTAAAGATATTCAAGCATACCGGCAGTTTTGTAAGTTAATAATCATTGCTTTGAATACAACTATTCATTGCTTTGAATGCACACCGATTAATGAACGGTGTCAGGTCTAATAGTTCCTGAGAAAAAGATTATTTGTAAGGGAGGTAAGTAGTTCTGGAATTGGTGCAATTAGGTTGGATATAGAATTGTAATGTGAATGGTGTAGGGGATGTATGGAGGTTAGTGGTATTAATTGAAAGGTTAGTAGTGTTCTGTATTATGTTATGTGTTCATATTTAGTTGGGGAATATATTTATTGTTGAAAGTTTCCTCTTTATTCATTCTTTGTGGCATTGAGGTCTTACAACACCAAATCCAGAACTACTTACCTCCCTTACAAATAATCGTTTTTCTCAGTCAGGGCTCCTTGTTTATTTGTTTGTTGGGTACTCTGTAATTTTAATTTCATGAGTAATGCTTGTAGTATAAAATCTTTAGCTGTTCATGTATTCAATTCTGTGGCTGTGTAGCATATTTTGTGCGACATATAGTTATTTAAATGTTAATGTAAACGTTATCATAGAACTCAGTACGTTGTTTAGAAAGGATAGATACGTTTATTATATAAAATATGTGAATCAAACCTGTTATCTGAAAAAGGTTTCTTGTTAAACTGTGATCGCGTAACTCAAGGAAAAACATCAGATTATTTGTAGGAATGAAAGAAGATACTTTTTAGATTGCAATTAAATCAAGGTAATTGAAACTAAAGCTACAAAACAAAAAGGAACAAAATAAAGAAACTATAGATAATGATGCCTTGTGGAAGTTTCCCGAAAACAAGTTCAGTATTACGATATGTCTAATAGAAGTTATTGAAATAAGAATGAATAAAATGAGCAGGCCTGTAAGGAAATAAATAAATGTATTAAGACAGAAGGAAATGGTAAAGGTAACGATTTTTTTTCAAATGGGTGTTTAAATGATTGATGTATTGCCAAGTTGATAAGACGCTACAAGTGTTAACAGTCTTTTTATAATAACAAAAGAATATTTTTGTAAAATGTTTTCAGCGATGCAGTTTCTTATTATTGAATATATAATTTGTAAAGTATATTTAATTTTGAAGAAAATAGCTGTCCATACACAATATTTTATCAACCCCAGAGACAAGCGCAGCGCAAATTTTCTACATAGTTTATTTACTTTCGAGTTGCAAGATACGATAAGAACGAACATCCAGTGCAAAAAACTGATCACTGCTGTTTGGAGGATGCCAGTACTGAAGCCATGAGAATTTTATATTTCGAGGGTGTGTGTGAGTGTGTGTGTATGTGTGTGTGTGTGTGAAAGAGAGAGAGAGAGAGAGAGAGAGAGAGAGAGAAAGAGAGAGAGAAAGAGAAAGAGAGAGAGAGAAAGGGAGAGAGAAAGAGAAAGAGAGAGAGAGAAAGGGAGAGAGAAAGAGAAAGAGAGAGTGAGAAAATGGAACTAAAATCCAGATGTTTGTCACGAGAGTGTAACAAATGGAAGTGAACTAGACATGTTTGATAAGTTTACTGATTACTAAATATATATGCATATTTTCTTCAATATTTAAATCTTTAAAAAATTATATTCTACTTGTAACGAAGGTACTAGTTTTTACACAAAGATACAAACATTTCTCGTTTGGATGTACGTTGCCAAAACTATGTTGCATGTTGAAATTGAGATATGTTTTGCATCGTCTTTACAGTTCATGCATATATAATCCGTGACTTTACAATTGGGAGGATAAGGAGGCTATAAATTGGGACTACCGATGTCGTAGAAATTCTCCGGCAATCCTATTTCCGGAGTTATAACGAGGAACTGGATCATGTTGTCACACACATGGACTTCCAGCCACTACCTTCTCCTAGGTTGTAATAGGTTGTAATACAGTCTAGGTTGTAATACTCATCTAGGTTGTAATACAGTCTCATCTAGGTTGTAATACAGTCTCCAGAGGCTTCACATAGCCGTCACAATTGAGTAGGACGGAATGGCGTCACACTCACTAGGGACAATCCTGCAGGCCATAACAGTGTGAAGGAAATTGGTTCCATGATATGTGATAGATCACATGGATTGTAGGTAAGCAGCCTATTGCTCTGATTATTGTAGAACTGGTCCTGGGATATATACATATAAATTTGCCTCTCTCTCTCGCTCTTTCTCTCTCTCTCTCTCACTCTCTCTCTCTCTCTCTATATATATATATATGTATATGTATATATATATATATATATATATATATATATATATATGTATATATATA
Organism: Octopus sinensis; assembly: GCF_006345805.1. Taxonomy (NCBI): domain Eukaryota; kingdom Metazoa; phylum Mollusca; class Cephalopoda; order Octopoda; family Octopodidae; genus Octopus; species Octopus sinensis. The sequence continues at coordinate 72,904,301 of NC_042998.1, read as the reverse complement.
TATATATATATATATATATATATATATATATATATATATATATATATATATATAACATATAACTCATACAATTTGTTCCATGGTCGGGTCATCAGTGATTAAACCAAGAACCCCACGAAGCCTCTTTGGTGAAGAGGTTGATTTACTGGATACAATGCGGGACGAAAAAACCAAGCATATGAAATGGCGAAGGAATTCAAGTGAATCAAAGGCTATCCCATTATGAGTATATATGTAATATTCCGTGCAGTTATCTCTAGGGCTTAGAGAAATTGTGTTGCTTCTGAGGACGCAGTAAATTCGCTGTGAATGAGGGGCCTATGATCTTTGTGTAAGCATCATTATAGCAGAAGGATAAATCGTATATAAAATCCACTACTGGACTAAACCAGGTAATTTGCAATTTCGTTGCCTCTGGGCTTCCCAGAATTACTAGTATTAGCCACTGCCGTTTGTATAAGCTGCACTCGACTTCAAACACTTGCATAGGCATTGCTGATACATCTGTCAGTTATGTGCATGTGTCTCTATGTGTTTCTGTGTATATACATACTGAGAAATCTGCAGCTACTCTATCCAGATTACAAGTTCATCTTTATACGTCTAATTATTGGGGCACTGGGTTATATAACATACTGTCTAAATACCAATCTAGAGAAATTTGGCTTCTCAAAATCAAAAAGGAGAAATCTGATTCGAAGCGTACAGATTCACGCTATTACTCGAACTATAAAAATTTGTAAAAGCTTCCAGAAATTTATCATTTAAGTAGGATGAGCTTCTTTAGATATATGAGTATGTCTAGATCTGCAAGTATATGCATGGGAAGACATATAATACAAAACATACAAATCTACACGTATGTATACATATAAACACACATACATAAATACACACATACACATATACATACATACATACATACAAATATACCCAGTTGTTGATGCTGAAATTCCGATGGAGGAGTCTTGGATCTAGGTTAGAAAACGGCTCTTTCTCTATTAGCAAGAAATCTTGAAATAAAACTGAATAATGGCATACATAAATACGCATGAAATGCAGTGAAGCGAGACGACATAAAAATAGGAAATAGAAACAGAACACACAATTGGGACGGAATATGCTCATTCATTGAACAATTATAGACAAAAGAAAATCACAATTTCGATAAATTTCGATAATATTCTTCAAATTGACGGTATCAAAATCAGAAGCTGCTGGGGTATAAATAAGTGGAGGTGATTAATTTATTCAAACAGAAGAAAAAAAAACCAATTACAATAACAAAAATCGGCGACGACTCTAGCCGGGAAGGTGAAAGATACGATTTATAAGTAGAACGGAGAATACAACCCCCACCATATGTATATATATACATATGGTGATTGTCCACTCTTTATGCAGCGATTCAGCAACTCTCATACTTACACCTTAGATCAATCATAGCGCTTGATGTGGATTTTTAAACCAGATAATGTACTGGAAAGACACCCATATAGATTGCATATCTGATTTGGACCAGCAGGTGATGCAGTTAAGTTTTGATCATTGTGGATCTTAAAACGTCTTTTTATGCCTCTGTTAGATTTGCAGACCTTATGGCACATAGGGCATTGAATGGCGTGAACAGATATATAGGTAGAGTAGTTGGTGTAGGTTCATTTTACGAGGGTCTGCAAATTAGATTTGAGCTCAGCAAAAGAAAAGCATGGTCTGTCACATACTGTACGCACTAAAAGGTCGCCGAGATTCACCTTCTCGATCACAATATATATATATATATATATATATATATATATACGAGGTGTGTATGGAAAGCTTTGAACGTTCAAGGCCTTTGAGCCTTGAAGTCATGTACCATATTTCTTTTTTTAGGCTCAAGACTTTACATACACCCCCGTATGCACACACACACACACTCTCACACACACGCATACACTTATGTATATGCATTTACACTCACACACACAAACACACATCCATATCTTCACAAATCAATCTGTATTTCAACATTACCTTCACTGTTGCTCTCTGTTCCTAAATAGTCAATATCACCAATCAATTAATCGTTTCATATTTTTTTTATATACAGTGGCTATGAACTCTATTTATAACACTGTTCATAATGACTTCTACACACGGGCACACCTGTGGAATATTAAGTAATTTTTGTAGGTCCGATGCACAATGTCCAAGGGTTTTCCACTTGTTCAATTACTTTTGCAAAAACGTATATGAATGTTGTGCTGGTGTAAACAGCCGATGTACTTAGCTGCAATGTTTATTCGAGGCAATTTTCTTTTCATTGTTGCATGAATTGCAATACAATCAATTCTAGTAATGTTGTTATATTTTCGAAAGGTGTCCCGGACTTCCTGGTCAGGTTTAATTGCACTACCTTCGAACATTCAAAGCCCTTGGTGATACACTAGGTATAAAAAGAATCCCGTTAACTTTCTTTCAAAGCTAACTAAATGTGAAAGATTTTTGTGCCTGGTGATAGACCAAGACAACATGATAGTACGTTTTATCAAATATATTTGCAATTACACTCACTGTCTTTAATCTCAAGATATTCCTCTATGTCATGAAACTTTGGCGGCATATAATTTAATCTGACTGTTTGCACAACCTCATAATTTGTTTGCTTCGTTGCTATGGTTACATATTTCTGAAACATGATTAATTTTCTACCTTCTCTTTACCAAATGTTATCAGCCACACCAAAAGGAATATATATCTGTTTTGGAATATTGGAGTATTTCCTAATCTCTTTTAGATGGGATTAAATTCCCCATACTTTGTTGTTTGCGGGTACTTAATTTTATGGTTTCTTGCAATAGGGGAGATATCACTTCTTTGCGACGATACTCATGTATCTTATGCTTTCTTATTATCATTTGTTTATTTATCCCACTTCAAAAACATTTTCCAGATTTCGTGTTCCATATTAATTCTCATCTAACCTGATTCCATGTTATTTTGCATATTCAACATTTTGTATTTTATAAATTGTTTTTTAATAAATATTTTCCTTCTATTGAATGTCCATTACGTAATGGCGGCTAAAATTATGTCAGCATAAAAATCTGACCGCTTACAACATGGACGGTGCTTTTTCCTACCCACAAATGTCATAGGAGTTTGTCATAGCTGATTACCACAGAAGCAAGCAAAACAACAGATGTTCAATTTTCCATGTCGATTGAACTCCTAAAAGTTTTATTGCCTCCATCAATGCATGAAAAGAAAGATAGCTAATATGACAATCATAGTATTGGTATATATTTATGACATATGTGTTGTACCGCTATGCTTATATTATAAAATGGTTGCATATTTAAAGAAATAATTATGTAGTGTTACATCCTACATGGTACATAAATCGTGATATATGAAGGTGAATTCTACTCCAAAATACAATTTTCATTGTACTAATTCAAATGCCCCTACTATATTAATTAATTATAATTATGCTACATTTATTTCTAAATGTAGTATTTGTTTCCGTGAAAGTTTGGCGCGCTGTTAGTAGGGGCATTTGAATTATAACGTCGGATGTAATCAATGGAACCACACGTGTTTTTATCGTTATGGTAAAATCTGGCGTGTAATTGAGTGGATTTCATCCAGATAGTTTTGGCTGAGGAGCTACAAGTGGGTTTTTTGTAAGTAAAATTACATTTAATTCATTAATAGCGAAACAATTGTCCCAAAATAATCTGTATTTTTGTTATTTTTTATTTGCCCTGTTCGTGTGAGCTAACAATCGTACTGACTTTCATGTGAAACATGTATTTTTGTGGTTGAAACCTTTTGGATTTTCTAGTGCTAGAATGAGCCACATAGTGACCATTCTCTTATATTTATTTTTGTATAAAATATTATAATATATTATAAAATATTATAATAATCCAGGTTTCTCGAGGCACTGGGCCACTTGGTGTTGAATGGACATACTATTAAATTAGTATCTAATTCTCTCACCCTTATTAATTAATTATATATATATATATATATCTTTCAATATATATATGTATATGTATATATATATATATATATATGTATGTATATATATACATACATACACACGCACACAGATAAATAAATATAATAAGCGCAATTGGTAGTTAATTGTATTCGCAAGAATGCAGAAGAGAAAACAGAGAAAGTGGTTACCCTATTGAGAATAGATCACGAACATATAAACAATCTAGTAGGAGGTTTCTGCAACAGCAAAACTTTCTTCTAAATGATCATAATACACACAGAAGAAAAACTACTAGGTACGATATAATGCATAAATAAGAAAAATGTTTAAAGTAATCAATGCTTGTGAAGCAGACGAAGAAACATCACGATAAACTAACTGAAAATTGTATTAGACAAGAGAAATAGGTATTAAGAAGCATTCGATACAAGACATAAAGAGCGAAAAAGTGACGGAGGCATAAGTGGATACTGAAAAGACGTATCGTTCTATATAAAGCCCTATAGAGAATTCTAAGAAAATCCGACAACTTTTGCTTTCGTGTTTCAGTTATTGGATTGCGACCATGCTGGGGCATAACGTTGAAATGCTTTACCTGAATAAATCGAGCCCAGCACTTTTTTATTATGTCTGGTATACATTCTAACATTTACTTTTAACAAACCACCACCTTACGGGGATATAAATAATTCATGAACCGTTGTTAAGCGGCAGGAGGGGTGTTAAGCACAGGTGCACACACACGCATTTACGGATATACATACATACATACATTCATTTATATATATATATATATATATATATATATATATATATATTATATATATATATATATAGTTAATCCAAACATGAAAACACAAAGAGAAAACACAACAACGGGAGGACGTGGAACAAGTATAGTGTTATTGGACGCTCAGAAAAGAAGGAAAGAAGGAGGGTTTGACGTTTCGAACGGAGCACTTCATCAGAAACATACGAAAAGGAAAGATCCATATATATATATATATATATATATATATATATATATATATATAGGTACTTATCCAAATTTGTGCTACTTCACGAGTGCAGCACAGGAGAGATTCACTACATTGTGATCAAGTAACTCTGGAATTCGATAGTTACAGCCTAGTTTTATCTTTTAGAAACACCTCTGGATCACATGATTGATACCATGTGGCTAAATCATGCACAGATATTCTATGTATATATAGGAATCTTAAAAGCTCAAACCTAGTATTTTCTGTATCTCGTTGCAGTCAATGACGTATGGTTTTGTTTCACTTTAGGCTCCATTTTTTTCTCGTCGATTTTTCTGCAATGGTCGACATACTTTCAGCAAATCTCTTGCATTTAATGCTGATTTGCGTCACCTGTGAGTTTACACACATTGATTAATTAGCCTTCAA
>NC_042998.1:72873901-72893901 GCF_006345805.1 Octopus sinensis | reverse complement strand
CGCACCGGACACGATAATACACAAAATGTAATTAAACACACACAAGATATAGACCCGACGATCATAAATTTGTCAAATAGGAACCTCAACAAGCATGAGATGAAACTCCTATTAAAATGTTTCGAATTTACTCCGACACCCACCCCTAATCTCATTGAATTAAAATTTGAACACTTCAGCCGTCACCTCCGCCTTATAGAATTCTTAAACAATAAAGATTTAAATGATGAATCAATAGTCAGAAATGAATCCCAATTCACCCCCTACAAGGGAAAGGACAAATATTTAGACGCGTATATAGACTTGATTTCGAAATTTCCCCTAAATACCCACGGATGCAATCAAAACCTTCGTGAAAAAGAAAAGGAAGCCTTACAAACATTGAAGAATAACAACTCAGTCATCCTAAAAGTAGCCGATAAGGGAGGGGCAATAGTAATGATGGACAAGGACTATTATAAAAATAGAATATTGGAAATTTTAACAAACCAAACCTACTACAAGGAAGAACCAAGACACCCAGAAAATTAACTATATTGAATAAAATCAGAAGACTAATCAATGAGTTGCAAGAATCCTTCAGAGACAAGGAGAAAGTACGTGGAACAAAGAGGGGCTGCAATAAGTTTGGAGCACTTGCAGAAAACAGCACTCCTTGGTACCTCTCGAATACTCCGGAAGGTGCTCGAGATATAAGAGGTGCTATCTTAATTCAGTAGTAGTGAACAGCTGACACTATAGTACATCTCCGGCGTTAGAAGCTGTGAAAAGCAATAATAATAATAATAATAATAATAATAATAATAATAATAATAATAATAACCCAGCAGGACAACTGAAAAAAAACAACTGTAGAAAATTGAAAGATCTACTGTTTTCTGTGAGTAATTTGAATTTCCCTCAAAATAAGTTAAGGAACTTACATATCTACAGCTCATACAAACGTACACCTAACAAGAAAAATTAGAAACATAAATATCTCCAATTTTGTGTGAACATTTAATAGTCTCTCATGACTATAAGAATGTGTAAAATTGCCTTTTATTGTAACAACACAATTAAATGCACGATAAAAAATTATGGAAGTAAGCACCTGCTAATATATACATACAACTGAATTCAGAAATTTAAAAAATATATGCATAACATTGAATTCAGAAATTTTAAAAAATCATCCACGTAAACTTCAGATAATATGTGTGTGTGAGTATACATATACATATACATATGTATGTGGAAAGGAAGAAAAGAGAAAGAAAAAATAAATAAATGTAAACAGGTTTGACCTTTTACTGACCATTAATGTCTCCACCATCTGCTGAATCTATTTATAGACCCATAGAACATGACCTCTTTAACCAACCATTCCCCCACACAATAGCAGCAGTGGTGATGATGGTGGCTGTGACTACACATAAAACAATATCATTGATGATGATGATGGTGATGGTGATGTTGATGATGATGATAATGTTGATGGTGGTGATGGTGATAGTAATAACAATAATAACTGACAGATCCCTTTTTGTCTATTCTTTCTCCGTATTTTATTCTCATAATTTCGAACTAATACAGGCAGAGTGAGCCTTTTATAAGTTTAAAAGAGGAAGGGAAAAGAAGGAAGGAAAAAGAGGAAGAAGGAGATAGGGAGAAAGAGAGAGGAACAAAGGAAGAGAAGTTTTGTCTCAACTTAGTTGGTTAGTTAATTTTTTGGCTCAAAAAGCAAAAAGCAAGGCCATGTAGGGGGACATGGAGTTATGTACAGGGTGGTGTTCATGTAAAGAGTTCAGGCCACTTGAGGTCAAGGGAGACTTTGAACGTCGGCATCTTCACTATCTCTTCTGGCAGCTTATTCCACGGATCCGCAACCCGGACGGAGAATGCCCCTCTCCTTCGATTGAGATGAAATCGTCGCAGATAGAGCTTTTCGGAATGACCCCGCAGCCGACGCTCTGGAGCAGGAGTGAAGAACAGCTCTTTCGAGAGGTTACACTTTCCGCTTATGATGTTGTGAGCAAGAATGAGATCTCCACGGCGTCGTCGTTTTTCTAGAGAATAAAGGTCGAGCGTCTTCAGCCTTTCTTCATAAGACAAATTTTTGAGACCAAGAACCATGCGGGTAACCAGCTTCTGGACCATTTCGAGATGCTGTATGTCTTTGAGGAGATAAGGAGAAGAGGCTTGAATCCCGTACTCCAATATGGGTCTCACCAGCGTGACATAGAGCGGTAGGAATATGGCTGCTGTGAGCATTCCGAATGACCGTCGAATCAAGAACAGAATTCCGCGCGCTTTGTTGGCAGCATGGACGCACTGGGCCGAAGGCGAAAAGGAGGAACTCACCGAGATACCCAGGTCCTTTAACTGATCGGTCCTCTCCAGCAGCAGACGGCCCGGCTCAAAATCAAGTTGAGTTGCAGGAGTAGAGCCAACAGGCAGATGATAGCACTTTGACACATTCAGACACAGGTCCCATTCGTTAGATCATTTCCAAATTTGGTGGAGGCATCGACGAAGATACTCTATATCACCGCGAGGAGCGACCAGTTTGACATCGTCGGCAAATAGAAGGGTGTGTTGCGTGAGGTCGTCGGGCAAGTCATTTATGAAGACTAAGAACAATAAGGGCCCAAGCACTGAACCTTGAGGCACGCCACTGCTCGCACTGGAGAGTCGGACCGCGAACCATTAACTTGGACTTGGAAGGAGCGATCTGAGTGGAAGGCACCAACCCATCGTACAATATCCGGATGGAAACTATATGCTTGAAGCTTGACAAGTAATAGGCGGTGGTTTACTTTGGCGAAGTCCAATAAAACGATATCAACAGCATCACTATCATCATGGATACGCGTCACCAATTCTTCCATTACCAGTAAATTGGTCAAGCATGATCTCTTCGGCACGAAGCCGTGTTGGGAATCAGAGATAGAGGCTGTGTTTTGGAGGTGGAGCATCATACTTTTCTTAAGGATGGTTTCGAACATCTTGCTGATTATTGATGTAAGGGAAACCGGTCGGTAGTTAAGCGGGTCTTCGCGGCTCCCTTTCTTGAAAATTGGGCAGATTATCGCTGTTCTCCAGTCCGCAGGTATAACACCCGTCGCAAATGACATATTAAATAGACGTGTTAAGGGCTCGCAGATGACCGGAGCCAACGTTTTGATAACCCGTGGATGTATGCCGTCAGGGCCGTGACCCTTGTTGACATCGAGGCATTGAATAACGCGTTCGACTTCGTCCCGCGTGATGACCAATCGAAGCATTGGAGGTACCGATCTATCAAATGGAGGGGGTTCACGACCATCATCTTGTTTGAAAATAGTTGAAAAAGGTTCCTCAATCGATACGCCTGTTGAGTCTACCAACGTTGCAATTTGGTTGTTGAAGCGAGAATTCCGTTGGACATGAGCAAAGAAGGTTTTTGGATTGCTACTGGCGTTTGCCGCGATTTTGTATTCATATCTGAAGCGTTCTTCCTTTTCAATTTACCCGGCTCGGTCTCGTTTAGCTTTGTACACCTGAAAAGCTGCAGTCGAATCCAGATTTTTTAATTCCGCCCAAGTAATATCTCTCAGTCGAAGTTCTCGTTTAACCTTCTTCGTCACCCAGGGCTTGTGTTTCTTCTTCTTGTGAAGCCCAACGGGAACTGCCTGGTCAGTCAACCAGATTACATATGATTTGAGGGATGACCATAGTTCGTCAACTGGGGACAAGGTCATCAGGGATCGCCAGTCCAGAAGCGTGGAAGCCTCGGTTAGAATTTCAAGATTAATTGCAGAGAAGACTCTACGTGGCAGCGAAGCAGTCGGGGGCGTAGAAAAAAGTTGTGTGCATGACGAACTTCAGGACCGCATGATCACTCTTGGCAAAAGGGGCGCACACAGATACGTCTGACACTGATCTTGGATAGCGGGAGAATACCAGATCCAGCATAGATGGCTGCTGCCCAGACCGATGCCTTGTCGGATATTCAACATGTTGCGATAGAAAACAATCTTCAGTCACGTCAAGAAGGACCTGGCCGAACCGGGAAGATGATGTACAAATTGATGCGGGTCAATCGATCGTGGGAGCGTTGAAGTCTCCTAATATCAAACAGTCATGAGAAGCTGAAACAAATCTTATCGCTTCGAGTAAATGAGCATCGTCCTGGGGGGCGGCAAGAGGCGGCCTGTAGACAGCTAACACGGGCAGGCAAAACCCGGATAGGCTCAGCTTGCAATAGACGGCATCGAATTTTGTTGTAGGTTGAGCCGTAGTGGGTAGAATACCGCTGGACGGTTTGAGATCAGATTTAACATACACAGCAACACCTCCACCTCGCCTTTTTTCTCTGTCACATCTGAAGAGGGCGTAGCCCTGTAGGTGGATTTCCGAGTCCTTTACTGCTGGAGTCAGCCATGTCTCAGTGATAGCTATCACATCAGGTGAATCACGCATGGCCAGTGTAAATAGTTTGCTGAACTTTGGAAATAAGGAGCACGAGTTGGTATAGACGATGTTGAGCTGTGAAGTTTGAGGGGCGGGAATTGGAGAACAAGCAGAATGAGGGGTATCAGAGATAGCATCGTTGACGGGGGTATCTACTTTACTTCGATTCGCCCTTTCCCTGTCAGCACTACAGCATGCGACCAGAGGTAGGACTTGATTATTTGTCCATCTTGGATGCGTAAACCCTTCTCTCCCATCTGTTTTTCATCTTCAGTTCGGATATTAGGTTTCTCCGGCGAATTCTCTCTCTCAGTGAGTATTCCTCGCGAAAACCCAAATTGGGGTCCTCCCAGGCATGTATCTGAGCTCTGTTCAGAATGGTTGAAGCCTCCTGATCGGAAGAAAAGATTACTCTTATTGGGCGTGGTCTAGTGTCTGAGGTTGAGTTCGCTTGGAATCTTCCTAGCCAAGCAACCTTATGGTTACTGACATTTTCGTTGACAGCGAACAATTCTCCAACTAAAACGGACACAAAATTAATGTCTTCTTTTAGGCGGTTTATGCCTGTATGACAGGTGGATTCAGCTTTACCATAAATGATTGCTGATCTTGAGTGGGCAAAATGGTCTTTCTGTTCTCTACTATGAGCTGCGGCATTCGATTCTTCGTTGGATGATTTCGAAAGGGTGGTTTCATAGCCATCAGACTTATTTCGGCCTTTGGGGTCGATCGGAATGGGTTTAGTGGTCATAACTTTCCCGCCTGGTTTGGAACTGCAGTGCCTCTTCTTCCGTTTGGGGGAGCACCTCTCCCCAGATGAACTCACATCAAGATCGTTCAGAATTGGTTGAGCAATGGCATTAATGGGAAGAACAAGTGAGGGAGAATCCAAACAGATTTTATTGTGAGCAGGTTTCGAAGCTAAATCTGCCCCACTTGAGTTTTGACTACGTTTCTTCTTTTTGGGAGAACAATGGTCTTCAGGTGGGTTTGGGTCTACTCTCCTCAAATTAGGTTGGGGAACCTCCGGGACCGAAAAGGCAGATGAGGAAGAATCCGCACAGGAACGATCATGTGCGGAAACGACGTCCGGTTCCTTCGCCTTCTTTGGCCGCTTCGATTTTGTTCCCTTCGGTTTGGACGTCTCCAGGGAAGAAATCAAGGGTGGCTCTGCGTCAATAGGAGACTGTTTATTCAGTAAATGAGCAACAACAGACTTTAGGTGCTCGACCTCTTGTTTGAGCAACAGCAACTGCTCGTTGAGATGACCGTTGGTAGGACCATCATCCTGATGAGAAGCCCTTAGTTGCTTATATCTACCTGGAAATTTATCAATGCATTGTAATACAATCTGTTTACGTATTTATCTTAATTTGTCCTTCAGCTCCTTTATCATTCTTCAACTTTCCTGCGGTACCAATGTATATCGATGACACTACAACTTGTGACCTTAGAGCAACTAAGCTTCTTGGTTGACTTTCCGACGCCTAACGGAGTCTTTTGAACGTAATGTCGATTTAACCACTCTTAAGAATATATGTATGTATATCTCTTCTATGTTTTGATTATTATGAATCTTCCACTGATGAAGCCGGTTTTCAACACAGATATAGTACTCAATCTTCGGGATGTAGTTAACATAGTTTAATTCACTTTTGGAATTTGAGAAAAGTCTTACATATTTTTACCTTTCCACTCACAGATTGCACTTGAATATATGAATTAGCCGGTCGATTTCTCTTTTTTAAAATCCCAGTTTATCAAGTTTCTCCTTTAAGCGTTTACCAACAAAAGCTAGTGCTCAAATTACTGTGTTTATATGTATGCATATATGTATGTATGTATTTATGTATGTATGCATGCATATATGCATGTATGTATGTACGCATGTATGTATGTATGTATGTATGTATCTCTCTCTTTCTTTCTCTCTCTCTCTCTATATATATATATATATATACATATATATCGAGAGAGAGAGAGAGAGAGGTACAGAAAGAGAAAGAGCGCATCAAGTTACGTCCCCCGTGGGTCATGGTTATTGTACTTAAAATCCATCGAACCAGTAAGCTGTGAGTATTTGCATCGATATCACAGCATAATATTCTATTTATTTTTTTAAGCCCCGAGAGTCTTCCAATTAGAGGAAATCAATACGAATGGGATTTTATTGATTTCTAAATTCTTATTAAACATAATTACTATCCTCTCCATATATTAGAAGTCTCTGCAACAAATCGCTATTAGAATCCTAGCATTCAGTTGAATTTCGCTTCAAAACTATACAAAATCTCGTTAGTTGGTTATTTTCGTCATAAATTGCTTTTGAGTTTTTCCTTGATTATCGAAGAATTTTTTTAATTGAGCACGAATTTTGCGAATCTTTTTACTTTTTTACAAAACTAAACTTGGATGACGTATGATAGCATCCCATTTGGTAGAATAAACGGTGGATGTTGGTGATATACCGGGTTATCAATTATTTAGTTGCGAGGCGTAGACAGAATGCTATAAGTAATATACACTCGTAACGGAGTTCAGCATGTATGATTAAGATAACGATATTTCACTAACATCACAGTTATAAGACAGTTCAAATAGGATAAGAAAATGTTTTGATAACAAGATGAAGATATCTGTGGAAGAGAAATTAAGAAGTCATGTTTATCTTAAGAATGTTATTTCGTTTCGTCATACTGGGTTGACTGTATTCTCTCGTTGACAAAGGCTTGACTATAACTTCATAAGTTGTATGCAGATAAATCTTTGGCTAATTCATTTTCCATGAAAGTTCGTACTGATAAATATCAAGAGAAGAACTGGATTCAACACCATTCACTCATTTACAGAAAATCTAAATATATAAAATGAATTTATTACAACATAATGGTAATATGAACAATTGTAATATTTAGCATAAAGAAGAAAAGCCTTTTTTTAAAGGAGTCTGTCGCTAGAATGACGACAGAAAACACTTTCTTAACTAGTTCCTCAAAACCATCTCTAAAAGGATTGAGAAAAGTTGACTGATTGCATAATAGCGTCGGACATCCAATGCTTCGGACTTACCGCAGCTGATATACATCAACATTTGGTCATCATATTGGACAACATCTACCTCTCTTTCCATTTACAAACAGACATTTACAAACTGACAACGGGTCTTTCGGGTCTACTAGCCATCACTTATATCAACCATCTGGAACGTCGAGCACTCGACATCTGCCGCTTATGCGCCTTCTTCACCAGGTACGTAGATGACATTCTCATACTCACATCCTCCTATGAAGAGGCCGACAGAATATTCACGACGTTCAATAACATGTACGCGATTATAAAGTTCACTACAGAACATCCCGACATCACTGGATCACTATCACTACTTGACTTTAAACTGAATATAACGGAAGGCGAGGAGATTCACACCGATTTCTACAGGAAAGCATCCAGTAGAGATATGTTTGTCCAATACAATTCAGCGCTTCCACTCGGTGCCAAAATAGGATACGCCAGAAATGAACTTGCATGCATCCAGGGCAAGTACAGCAGAACGGAGGACAAGGTGACCCACACTACACACTTCGTAGATATATTTAAAACCAACGGGTACCCTAGATCCATTATAAATTGGCTTCAGTACCCAAGACGACAACACGTCGAACACAGAAAACCCAGCAACACATGCTTCCTTAAAATACACCATTTTAGCGAGAGGATAACTACAGCCATCCGAAGAGCCATAAGAAGAGAAGGGTTGGACGTACAACTAGCCCATTACGGCCCTTCTCTGAGAAGCCATCTCGCAAAGAAACGAACAAAGGACATCAATCAATGCTCACTAACAAACTGTCCCATCCGTGACACAGATTTATGCCAACGGGTAAATGTTTTGTATAGAATACAAGGTAACAAATGCAACAAGTTCTATGTGGGTAGCACAACAAGACCGTTACACGTCCGCATCAAAGAATATCTGAACACGATATCCTCCTCTTTCAGAAAACATCTAGACAAATCCCGGAACACGGACAAAAGCATAACAGTCACAAGTGAGGTCACTGAAAACAATTTGGGTAATTTAAGAATTAAGGAAGCTATACTCATACACAGACTAGGGCCCCAAACTAACAACAGGCAAGAGGTTGGTAATCTGGATGCGTCTCGGTTCATTATTGATAACATGCTCATGTATCATTTATAACAAAAAAAGCAGGAAAAAGAAGGGAAAAAGGAAGCTGCAAGTATAATACATAACTAAGAAGCAGCGCTACAGATGTGCCAGCACACACAAGATTGAGTTATGGCCGACCTCACGCACTTCTCATGAGGAATTTCGAAAGGACCTTCATGACACCTCTGCTGAGACGCTTCAGGAAAAAAGAAAAGCCGTTAGAAAACAGATTATATCAGCGAGTCCATCAATTCCTAGGGATATCTAAGGAAGGAATTTTATTATGAAATATTATCAGACTATGGATGGTTAAATTACAAAAGGTATATAGCCCATTGTTGTACCATTCGAAACATTTTATTCTTATATATATACATACAATTTTTTATAATTTATCATTGGATGTAGGTTGTCTGATGTCGCTTGGTCAGATAAGGTATGTTCAAATGTTTTAAGTACTCTCAAATTAAAAATCTTGAAATACTGTACTGAAGAGCGAGAATGATAAAGTGGAAATGTAGTTTTTGTATTTTCCACATCTGTTTAACTGTGAATTCGTTATTTTTTTCCCCTTGCCTACGTGGGGTGTTGGGTATTGTTGTCTGGGAGATTTTCTTATGGTAGAGAAATAGCTAGTTTTAGCTGGTATTTCTAAATTTCGGTATGTGGTGAGGCAATTGTTTTTGCTGAACCCTTATTATAATTATACTTATAATTATAAAAAAATTTTAATTTTACCGATAATTTTTCTTTTAACATGCCTAACTACTTGGTAAAATTATTAATTATCAATTAATTAATTAATCTTACCCTTTATTATTATTGATATATATATATATATATATATATATATATATATATATATATTAGTCAGTAAATGGTGGGGGGTGTTAATCGCACGTAAGGCAGAATGCTAAATTGAAAGTAAATTTTAATAAAAATGGGTATATGAAAAATTAAAAAAGAAAAAAAAATCAAATCGGTTTTGATTGCAAGGCAAAATTTCAAGATTGGAAGGGGAACAAAATTATTTTTAAATTGAAGAAGAGGAAAAAGAAATTTACAATGATTTTTTCAAATACACAGCCTTCAAGTAAGAAGAGGCAGGTACCAGAGTTAGGGCATGCACATTTTTTAACTGATGGGGGTGGATGTGGTGTGTGAAGTTTGGCGTCTGTAAAGAGTTTTTTCAAAGATTTATGTTGCCTTTTGCATTTAAGGATTTTATGTGTATTGATAATATTATTCATTTTTGTGTCTGTGGACAGTAAGGGGGGGTTGTATGATTGCTTCGGTGTTTTGGGGGTTACCAAAATCGTATCAGGAATGAATATGCACAATGTTTTGGGTTGAGCCTGCTAATCATAAACGTGGCAATTTTTTGCAGCAGCAATGAGTTGTTTGTTTAATTTCGTAAACATGAACCAAAATTTCTGTTTAGACTCATTAATCTTAGGTTCCTTTGCCTGAAGAGACAGCTGAATCCAATCACTGTAGTGTTTCAGGATTTCCTCACATTAGTCAATCAAATGAAGACATATATTTTCTAAAAAATGATTTTTTTCCGAGACAGAACACACCAACTATTAGCTAATTCATGTTCAGCTGAAAGGTAGTAAGAATGAATATGCACGTTTCTTCATATAGTAAAAAATAGTTTCGTTTTTTAATTTCCTGAGATTTATAAGCTATAGATCAATGATATTCTGAATGTTTTTATCAGATCCAAGATAATCCGCTGCAAATATTACTGTTAGTAATTATACGAAAGCAATATTATATAAATGTTATGGACACGAGGTAAAATCAACTCTTGTATACTGATATTACTCTGTCTCAGCATAGTAATATCAGGAGCAATAAAACAATTGAATATTGACCTACCAGGCCATTGCACTATTCATAAGTTTTGACGTATCTTTGATCCAAGAATTTTACGATTAAATGATCACAGAAACCATTAAGTTGTATCAAAAGAGTGATCATATGCAATGAACCATTAACTTAGCTAAATCATCAGTACCAATGTAATAACTTTAACATCTTCATTTCAGTAAACATCAGTATTATTTCATTTGTCAGAATCGGATGTTCTGTGAGAGAATTCTAACAACTATTTTACTCTCGTTCCTTATTCCTCATAATCGGTTCAATGTTCTTTGAACTAAGCCAGTGAATTAGGCCGAGGAAAATATTGAATAATCAAACCCAATCTTACAATATATTAATTAAAATCTAATAGCGTTACTGGTCTTCATATACATGATGATCTCTTCAAAGACATTGTTTTATAGTCTATATACGAATTAATAAATTGAAAATAAAGGCAACTACTAATAAATTGTGTAGTGAGCGGAAATGACTTGAAAGAATTCTTTACGCTAGAGAAAGTGTAAATCACTTAAGTTATTAAGCAAATCAGCTTGTTGCTACTTTAGATAAATACTCTACTTTTAATTAACTTATATCAATCTAAATCCTCAGACTTCAATAGATGTGGTGATATTTGTCACCTAGCTCTCTTCAAAAGAATTTCAACGGCAGTTAAAGTAACTTATTTTAGGTGACTCATTTCAAAATAATAGCAATTTTCCTAGGAGAGGTGCGCAGATATCGAATCTATGCAGATCTTATAGTGACATATTCTAACTGTGCCCGGCGATTCGTATACACTGTTAGAAAATTTACCAAATTATCGGGATAATTAAAGCAAATTTAATATAAATACTCTCATTATATTTTCTTCATACCACCCTCATTTTTGCCAGTTTCCAATTTTAACACCTTACCTGGTGTCTTACGCAACCAATCTCTCTCTACTAAATTTCTCTACTTTTAACTATTTTACCATTTTATCACAATTTCATTTATTAACCTGAGGAAAGCGAACTAACAGTCTTTCAAAACTTTCTAAGATTCAGTATAAAGCTAACCGTACGTGTTACAATTGACCGGGTGTGTTATCCCTACTTACGTGTTATAAGTGTTTGGGCATTTAACGGTGATTGTGTATGATAAAATTGCTGAATGCGTTAAAAGTAATATGGTATGTAAATCAAATGATACTATTTTTTAATGGTAACAAGGTGAGTTATTAGAACAAATATTCCAATTAGCAACAGATGAATGCGAAGGGCCCATTCTTAGATAGTAATTTCAATATGTATAGAAAACGTCCTACTATTAATGTTATGCACAAACACACACACCACACACACACACACACACACACACCACACACACCACACATATTATATATATATATATATATATTATATATATATAATATATATATATGTAGGTCCCGGGTTGATTCGGGGTTAACCACAGTAAATAAGGTACTCATAACATAGCAGAGTAAAATTATTTATTATATAGAAGGAGCTTCTACAGACTAGAACTTTTCATTCAAGAGAAATCTTCAGGAAGCTAGTTAACAAGAATTGTATTGGCATTTATACATTTAGGCAGGTTTAAAGGGGTGTTGGTGGGGGACTTTTTTGGGGGTAGGCATAGCGCAAAAAATCATACTTGGGGGAGTGGTCAAGGAGTCAGTGTAAAATTAGATAGGAGAATATAAAATAAAAAATAAAAAATAAAAAATAAAAATAAAAAATAAAAATAGAAAATAAAAAAATATAAAAAAAATAATAATAAAAAAATAAAAAAATAAAAAAATAATAAAAATAAAAATAAAAAAATATAAAATATATATATATATATATATATATATATATATATATATATATATATATAAATAAAGGGGGAATAGAGTTTTAGGTAAATAAGGAGATTCTCACTTATACCTCTACACATACACACATATACACTCACACATACATATACATATCTACACATACACATATATATGTATACATACACACACACTCACTTGCATACACGTATACACACATGTATATATACACACACGACCACACATACATATACACACAGAAAAATATATATATACACATCACACATACTCACATACACGCATACACACACATGCACACACAGCACACACAAAGTCCCTATATACACATATATACACATACACACATATATATACACCCACACATACACATACATACACATATACATACATACATACACATACATATACACATATATATACATACACATATATATATATACACATATATATACATATGTGTACCCATGCATACCTACACATACACACATATATATATACATATACAAATACAGACCCATTCCCTAATTTTAATTTTATTATCTTCGTTTATTACTTTTGTTATCTTTGGCCGCTTGGTCACAGATAACAAAAGTAATAAACGAAGATAATAAAATTAAAATTAGGGATGGTCTGTATTTGATATGTATATATATATGTGTGTATGTGTAGGTATGCATGGGTACACATATGTATATATATGTGTATATATATATATGTGTATGTATATATATTTGTGTATATGTATGTGTATGTATGTATGTATATGTGTATGTATGTGTATGTGTGGGTGTATATATATATGGTGTATGTGTATATATGTGTATATAGGACTTGTGTGCTGTGTGTGCATGTGTGTGTATGGATTTGTGTGTGTATGCGTGTATGTGAGTATGTGTGTGTATGTGTATATATATATTTTTCTGTGTGTATATGTATGTGTGGTCGTGTGTGTATATATACATGTGTGTATACGTGTATGCAAGTGAGTGTGTGTATGTATACATATATATGTGTATGTGTAGATATGTATATGTGTGAGTGTATATATGTGTGTATGTGTAGAGGTATAAGTGAGAATCTCCTTATTTACCTAAAACTCTATTCCCCCCTTTATATTATATATATTATATATATATATATATATATTTTTATATTTTTTATTTTTATTTTTATTATTTTTTATTTTTTATTTTTTTATATTATATTTTTTTATATTTTTTATTTTCTATTTTTTATTTTTTATTTTTTATTTTTTATTTTTTATTTTTATTTTTTATTTATTCTCCTATCTAATTTTACACTGACTCCTTGACCACTCCCCCAAGTATGATTTTTTTGCGCTATGCCTACCCCCAAAAAAGTCCCCACCAACACCCCTTTAAACCTGCCTAAATGTATAAATGCCAATACAATTCTTGTTAACTAGCTTCCTGAAGATTTCTCTTGAATGAAACTTTCTAGTCCTTAGAAGCTCCTTCTATATAATAAATAAATATATATATATATATATATATATATATTATATATATCTTTGATCATTTAACTAGTTCATCTTCAAAGATGCGGTTATGTTGGGATGTCGAAGGTATAACTGTCATAACTTAGTTTCAGAAATCAAATAAGATCCATAGACGTTTCTTTCAAAATTTAGCGCATTGACTGCCATTTGCGTTTTATTAATATTTTTTGGGCTTTGACAAGTGTTTTAGGATTTAAAATAATATATAGTATTTAAATTTTCTTCATATGTGAATTATTTTGGAAATTATGATAATTTTTTTGGAAAAGCCCCAAATAGTGATCATAGAATAAAGGCATATTTATCCTCTTCTATTCGATTGCAATAATAAACATGTTAGTTTTCTTTAAAACTATAGTACCAAAAGCGAATGTGTATGAAATATCAATGAATGATATAGATGGGAAATGAAAGAAAAACAAAAACAAAAACAAACGTTTTCAAACAGTCAATATTTTTGTAGTTCAAAAATTGCGATTCATAGTATAAAATGTCCTCTAGAATTAACGAGATCTAATAATGATTAACTTCAACTACTAAATATTGTTAAGCACACTTCTGCATATGCAATATACATAAGCAATTCACTTTAAATACAATGAACAACCGGTAGTGAGACTGTTTTTAGCAGATCCCCAAATGGGTCTCATGACAGTCAATGGGTTAATAGTACACAGTACCACCTGCAATTATGATACGTAAAAATATAAATTGTAAATATAAAAATAAAACGAAGATAGAAAATCATTGGAAAAAAATTAAAACGGAATAATTCATTGAAACACATTACAATACGTATAGATACTTTATCTGCGTATGTAATAAGCAAAATAGTCGAGAGTGAACACTGGACAAGCAAAGGTGAAATTCACAAAATATATATTATTTTTTGTTTTCAATATGTAAAAATGACTGCATAGTTTAGAGCAAGAGAAAAGGTGTTCTCGTGTAAGCTGGGCGAATGACAAATAACTCAGCAGCTTCAATCGTGAAGTGAAACCCTATCAATAACATTGATTATTTGAGTAGTATTTTTTTTTAAATAATAAAACAGTATAAAGCATTTCGATCGCCAAAATATTCCGGGCCATAACATCTACGTATGTGATAAGCGAAAGGAAACGTGCTGAAGTGTTTGAAAGAAAATTACAGCTGAAAAAGGGGGAAAATAATATATGGAATCATTTATTTTTCTTCATAAAGTATTTCATGGTCTAAGCTCTTTCTTTTATATATCTGTATTTGATACGTACATAATGTAAAAGATTGTAACTGCTTTTTTCTCAAGTGATATTCATCTGTAAGACTGTAATATTTATTAAATTGCAGGCATGTTCTTTTGCTTCTTAAAACGAAATAATATGCAACACAACATTAAATCTTCAAAGAGGTATTTTAGACACATAAATGCGCGCGCGCACACACACACACATACACGCACACACACACATATATATATATATATATATTGATAAACATATACCTATATATAAATAATTTACAAGATAAGGGCAGAAGAAAATATATGTATAAATATATATATGTATTTTGTGTATATATATAAATATATATACACCAAAATTTAGACGTATATAAAAACATATAGACATATACATATGTATATATGTACATATATGCATATACACGAATATATGAACATACACATACATGCATATATACACATATACATACATACATACATATATATATATATATATATATATATATATATATATATATATATATATATATATATATATATATATGTGCGTGTGTGGGTGTGTGTGTGTGTGTATTTATGTACGTATATATATAGTTCTGTTAGTTGTTTTTCTGTGTTTGTGTGTGTGTTTACTAAATTACTATATGGGAGCTATAAGAAAATACAAAAAAAAAGAACACAAGAGGGGTGAAATATAGTGAAAGAGAAGCAGAGACATTCAGAAGCAAATGCAAAGGAAATCACCAGGGAGAATTACATTAAATTCAAAGACTTGATCGCTGGAACAATGTGAATGTAAAACTGCTGCTGTTGGCGGCGATTGATTTAATAACAAAATGAATGCATGTAATAATATATATGAAAATGTCAAGAGAACAACTAATCTAATAGGAAAATAGAAGAATACGTTGAATAATAATAATAATAATAATAATAATAATAATAATAGCAAAAACAGCAACAACAACAATTATATTAAGGATAATGAGAAAAAGAAAGAGAAGTGGCAAGAGGAGAAGAAGAAAAAGAATGGTCGGGGGTGAAGGAGGAAGAAGATATTAGTAAGTAGTAAGTTTGAAAACAATATAGATAGTTTGTGATGTGATAAAGGAAACGAATAATGCTTGTAGTATATATATATATATACATATGTACAGAGAGAGAGAGAGAGAGATAAAGAGAGATAGAAAGCTAAAGAGAGAGAGATAAAGAAAGAGAGAGAGAGAGTAGATATATACATGTTACGATGGTTAAAATTTCTCTATTTTATATTTTAATTTCGCTCATGCGTATTTTTTCTTCTTGATTTTGTTGACTACACACTATAGTAGGGTCTGTTGGGCACCGTCTGTGAGAAAAGAACACGACGACGCAATTTACTCTGCCAGAAATTTGGAAATGACATGTTGTACTGCTTGGCATTCACACCAGAAGCTCCAATACGAAAATGTAAGAGTGCTTGGATGTCAATCTGAGGACATGTACCGAGAGTTATAAAAGTCAAACATCCAGTCAACATCATAGTGTTTGGAGTGATCACTAGTGGTGGCGAGGTTATGTCTCCATTTATCTTCTCCCTCAACACGGAGGCCAGCATCAAATACCTGGAGTATGTAGTGCTGCCTTGAATCAAAGAGGGTGGCTGCTGGAAGACCATATGTGTGGCAACAGAACTTTGCACCGTGTAACACACACAAGTAGGAGAACACTGTAATCGCTGTCAGGCAATCTTTGTAACCATATTACCCCTAACATCTGTCTACCAAACTCCCCAGACTGCAAGCCCCTTGATTATTATGTGTGGGGCGCAGTTGAGCCGGAGACCAACAAAACTCCTTGTAACACCAAAGATGAACTGAAAGCAAAGATTATGTTAGCGTTCACCATGTTAAACAAGGAGACCGTCCAGAGGATTTGCAGGAGATTCCGAAGTTGTCTGAAGAATGCGGTAATGGTAATTTTATTGAATAAATTTTCTATTTAGTACAATGACATATGACGCTGCCTCTATATCAACACTGATTCACGTGAGAGGCTATCTACAATCATATTCATTGTGCAGGGTGCGCAGCTACAACAAACTCTTTGAGTATGTAAAATAAATATGTTAGGGAAGTTGTTCATCCGGGGAAAATGTTTATGATAAAATGCTACTTACACACGGAGAAAGGTTGGTATTTTCTCTTAGTCGGTTTAGAGCCCCTTGTGTAGCTGTCCATAGAATTAAAACAACTGGCGTGTAGTGTTTCATTGTATAATTGGGTAGCAGTATCAAAAATCTTTACCCAAAGACAGGTTGGAGTTTCTTCTGCTAAACACTGTAATGAAGTGGCCGAAAGCTGCATTAAAGTAGGTCCGTTTTTTAATTTGACTCCTAAGAGATCTTGGAAACTTTGAGCACAAGTTTCTAAGTTTATTGTCAGGACATGGAAATGGATATTTTAAGGTTGTTTATTATTGAGACCTTGTCGTCACGAAAAGTCAGGTTATTTGTTAGATCTTTGCAAAACGTATCGACTATGTTATCATTTATCTCTCTCAATATTGCCTAATTATGATCTCTTTAATGGCAAAAGTTAGTCGAGGGGAATTTCTTATCGAGTAGGTTCGAAATGAAAACCCATTAAGCTTACACATTTCACACTGGTAAAGACACCCCTTTCGTTAAATAAATGGAGCTCTCTTTGTCAGGACCCTTGGTGCAAGGCAGCCTGTTTCTGAAAATCAAGGCTTTTCTGGATGCATGATAATGCTTATACCCTCATTTCTATCGTTAGTCGGGGTCCTAGCAAAATCCATTGCCCTCTGATAGGCCTTGACCTGCACCTGCCGCTACACATGCAAACCCTCTGATGACCTCGCTAGTATCGCCTCAAATTGTAAGGTCGGAATCTTTTCTAGCGTCATTTTTTTATCCTACTTATCAGCCATGCGCTTACCAGGTTGATATCCTGGGTGGAACAGTTGACATTTGGTTTAGAGGCAAATTTGGTTTAAACCTTTGATTGTTATAAAGACATATTTTTGCTAGTGTCTTGTCCTCACATCGATTACCTACATGGTTATCATTATAAAAGGCTTGTCTGCAATGCTGTTGTTTAGTAACTGCGTATCTATCTTTAGCTTCTCGATACAAGTTGTTAGATTTGTCTGTTAAAAAGTTAGACACTATCAGGCATCATAGGTCTACGAAAACCTGTCCTAAGTTTACACTGGAAAATCCAGAGAATTTACAGAATTTTATCTACCGGAATATAATGTCCGAGATGTGTTGAAAATCCTAGATCTTTTGTATCCTGGGTGTGAATTGATTTGATCTCAGGCTCTGCGGGTAGTTTAGTTTGGTGGAAGGTATATGTTGGTCCTCCTGATATAGGTTTGATGCGTATGTTGAGGTTAAAGAGAGGGTATTATAATTCTTCTTCTTCTTCCTATTCTTCTTCTTCTTCTTCTTCTTCTTCTTCTTCTTCTTCTTTTCTTCTTCTTCTTCTTCTTCTCTTCTTCTTCTTCTTCTTCTTCTTCTTCTTCTTCTTTTTCTTCTTCTTCCTATTCTCTTCTTCTTCTTCTTCTCTTCTTCTTCTTCTTCTTATTATTATTATTATTATTATTATTATTATTATTATTATTATTACCATCATGGCCGTGAAAGAAGATTAATGGTTGAAAGCTCTGCAAAGTTTGAAAAAATTCGTTATCCCAACGTTTATTCAAATGTTTATACGTGTAATGTGTTGTACCGTACTTTTATAAGCTATCTAATAAATTTTTGTGACGTTTGCTTCTTTCAAATTCAGCCCTTCGTGGTCTGAAATTGCTTTTCATTTTCAAATTGACCATATTTGAAAGAAATGATAGCGTCGAATTCTTCAACAAACAACAAGATAAAAAAACAAATTGATAAAACGTCCCCATTATTGGCTAAAACCAACACTAACAGCACCAGCACCAGCATTACTACACAGCCAGTGTCGTTCGAAACGACAACAATAACAACAACAAATTAACAACAGCAACATCAAGGCAAACGAGAAAGAACCTCTACGGAAACACAAATGTGAGTATAGCCTTAAAATTTTAAAATGTCCGACCAACATATGCCAACATATTCCACCTCCGCCACCACCATCAGAAGAAAGATCTTCCCTAATGTTTTTCTCCGAAATCACCATCCCGAGTGATCAATTAAACCAGGTAAAACACATGATGACGAAGCAATGAAAACACATAAATTTCAAAATCCTGTTCTCCGTCCAACAGGAGACAAAATCAAAAACGGGGAATTATAAAACACTTAATTCGAAAACTAAGGAATTAAAAAGGCGACACAAAAAGGAAAGAAAATGACTAATTCCAGTAAGCAATATCAAAAGTTACTTCGCCAGTGAGAGAGTGTGATATGGTAGAGGTAAGATACTTTACGAAAGAAGGTGCGATAAAAACATACGACGACGATGCTGAACATTTAAGAAATGGTGCTCATACCAGTTTACTTTGGCTGAAGTGTCTAAAAAATTAAAATAATTGGACAATATATCAGAAATCGACGTGTGCTGGTTGGTGTCGTTAGTTCTCTTCTATGTGGAAGAGAAAACCAGAATTCTGCAAATACAGTGGCTACGGAAACAGAACTAATCAGGGTACGGCACAACTTTATATGACACTAGAGTCAGTATTACTTGTATGGTGATTTGAATCCCCTTAAGGCACCTAGTGCACTTGGATTGGGAAATGTCACAGGACTTGTCTCTGACACCATTTTCTGGGATTTGTATTCGTAACAGTCTTGCCATTTTTCACACAGTTTCCAAAGCAACATTTTCGCTACCATATCATGTTGCTACCACATCCTGTGTTGGCTTTAAGCAAGTAGACGGCAGTCATTCTCATTGATTTCGTCATATCTAGTACAAATTCGGCAATAAAGATATTTGCACAGTTC
>NC_042998.1:72863901-72868901 GCF_006345805.1 Octopus sinensis | reverse complement strand
TCAGCTGTTTGTTTATATCTACTTTTCTTGTGAATACAATGTTCGAATAACAAATTTTAATAAGAATAATAACATTTTTGTTATTTTTAAAAACATTACCTCTTTTACTAAGTCATTTTGCTTTCATTGATAAATTCATCTGTCTCTGATAAATTTATTATTATTATTTTATTATTATTATTATTATTATTATTATTATTATTATTATTATTATTATTATCATTTTATTATTATTATCATTATTATTATTATTATTATTATTATTATTATTATTATTATTTTATTATTATTATTATTATTTTATTATTATTATTATCATTATTATTATTATCATTATTATTATTCCTTTTCCTGTCCACCCATCAATGTGTTTGTCAATGTGAATAGATAGATAAATAGATCGGCAGATAGAGGATATAGAAAAAAAAATGAATATTAAAATGTTATCTTCTTCTTAGTCACAATAACGTATGATGTTTTCAATTTCCTTTTGCTAAACACTTTATATGTCGCCCTCCATCTCCCTCTCTCTCTCATTTTCTCTCTCTCTCTCTTCTTTTCTCTCTCTCTCTCTCTTTCTATATTTCTTTTTCTCTACTTTTTCCTTCAACAAAGTGTTTAACCATTCTTCACGTCGTTATCGTTTCTCTTCCTCTTTGACTTCACCTCTAAATACCCCTGACCACAAGGTATATTAATGCATCGGCTGGGAATAAAGCCATTTCTCTCTATTTCGCCTCTCGCTGTTTCTCTTTGTATCTATCTTTCTTTAACCCCCACCATCCGAACAACACCCCTCTGCTAAACATTGTATTTCTAACCCCCTTTCTCTATATGTCTCCCTTCAACTAACTTTTTAACCACGTCATAAATAATTGACAGCAGTGGAGACTAAACTGTTGAACCAGAAGTTGTAAATACGCGTGACTGCTTGAAAATTAGTCGGAAGGTTGTTGTTTTTTTATCTAATCTAAGAGACTTTGTATTGGAAGATGACACATTCGTACAGTTAATGAATGTAGCTCATATCTAAGGAAATATCTGCAACAAATTTCGCGTTGCATTTTTTGATCTTAAAGACAGATGAAATTCGGCTAAGCATTTCGCCCGGCGTCCTTACGTTTCTGCCAGTTCGCCGCCTTATAGCGTATACATATATAGAATATATATATTAATACGCTAAGACTAAAATGTGTTAAGGTATATTATAGATGCTCATTAATAATAATAATAATAATACTGGTATTCTGTATGATCAAGTTCTCGAAGACTCACAGCCTAATAACTTAAAATTGAACCATCTTCTGAGGAGTAAAAAAGTGTGAGATCTGCTTCCTACAACATATTTTTAAAAAGAAAAGCAAAACAAAGTGCTATCTTTCAGAAAGTTTATTTAACATCTGGTAATATAGAAGTGAGCGTATCCCGTTAATATCTAAACCTAAAGCGCAAACGAATATAAGAAGGGATACAATGACAAAAAAAAAAGAATGAATAAAGATTAAAGAAAAAACTGTTGAAATAAAAGACTTAGCTATGAATGCAGTTTATGAAAGAAGACATGCTCAGTATATTGACTTAAGACTACCACTAAAGGAAGTAGAACAATGGACTGAAAAGACGAAATAATGCAGGTGCCGATGAGTGAAACAACGATCCGTTTGTTGAAGAGAAGGATGAAAATATTGAAACCATGATGGAAGAAATTAGAATCGAACATCCGAAAGTAATCAGAAGAAGAAATTGATAAACATCACAAAGAAATATAAACATAAAATATTCTGGTGGAAGGAGTTAGGGAAATGTTGCCATCAAAGATATTCTCAACACAATTAAGCCTAAATTATCTGATCTTATTCAGCTTATACGTTAGCTAAATCAAATTTTTCTACCAATAAAAAAATGAAGTATCCATCAGTCGCATAAAATACCTAAATGGAAAGAAATGCTATCAAAAAGTAGTAGAGGAAACATTTGGAAATTAGCAAGAGAATGGATGGAAGAAAAAGGTAAAGACAAGGAAAAGTTAAACAAGACAGAAGACATTCCAAATAGAAGAGCATCTTAATTGGAACACAAGAATGCAAAATAAAAGAAGAAAATATTATACGAAAGAGAATCTATCTGAAAAAATGGTGTCAGTTTAGCGAGAGATACAAAGAAGTCAATAGTAGTTAATAAAGCACCGAGTTAAGTGTCGGATGAGCAATTTTGAAGAGGGAGCAATTGTGGTGAAATATTAGTGTCGTATTATTTTTATAAAATGCGTGTATGATTTATATTGTGGGCGAATAACACGGAGTTTAAGTCTTGTGTGTATCTTAAAGGCGATGCCAACATCATTTGGACAGTGTTATATATATATAGATATATATATATATACACATATGGTGGCTTTCCCCTCGTTATCGAGTATGGCCATTGCACGAAGCTTAATCAATGTTGTTATCGTGCAATGCCTGTGCAAGAAGTTTCTTTTTATAGTGAGGAAAGACTGTGCACCTTCAGTCCCAATGGTTTAACCGCGTGATCGGGTATTCAGTACGATTATTTCTATGTCCCCGTGCATGATACAGCCTCAAGATATATTTGGGATGGCCGTTGACTGTCAAGAGTTCCTCCGCCCTTTGATGGGTTTTATTTTTCATCCCGCAGGGTGTCCAATAAATACCCTCCTCACCAAGGAAGCTTGGTGGGGTTGCCGATTTAGTCGCCGACGACCCGACCATGCACCAGGTTGTACTGGTTACATGTTACCAGTAGCACTCGAAAGTGAATTGACATAAATATATACACACACACACATATATATATATATGTGTATATATATATATATATATATATATATATATATATACGAGCAGAACGTTTCCCACAATCCAATGGACGGTGATGAGTTGTCAAACATTTAAACCAGATTTTCTCATAAAAAACTTGTCCAACCGTCCCATAGACCTCTCCTTTGAGAAACACTAATTTAACATACACGTAGTATGGATTGCAACAGCTGATGCACGGCTTTATCGATCGCGTTCTCGCCTGGAATCCATTTTTGTAATTTTTCAAGATACATACCAAATTTGATCGCAATCGGATGGAGAATGCCCGAGATCCTAGAAGAGACACAGACAGACAGAAGGGTGTGTATATATAATAAAATATAAGGTAATATATATATATTTATATATATATGTGTGTGTGTGTGTGTGTGTGTGTGTGTGTGTGTGTGTGTGTGTGTGTGTGTGTGTGTGCGTGTTTGTGTGTGTGTCTCTTTGCTTGTGTGTGTCTTTGCTTGTGTGTGCGTTTGTATGAATCTATCCATATACTACACTATACTATACTATACAATAATATTATATATATATATATATATATATATAAATGAATGTATGTATGTATATTTATCTATATTTATATGTGTGTGCATGTATGCATGTATGTATGTATATGTAGAGATTGATAGACGTATACACAAATTGAGAAGCAGAGTGATGTATTTGTCTCTCTGTCTCTCTATCTGTCCCTATATATGTACGTAATATAGTCTAGTGTTATATATATATTTGTGAAAATGGCAGACGTTGTCTCGCAAGCAGTTGTGCAGGCAAAGTATTAGTAAATGTGGTTGGATTGACCTGAAAATTTGCACACATATGTTGAAAGTGCTGGGGAGTGTGCACGGCAAGTTTGAAATTGCTCAATTGAAAGGCGTGGCCTCTAGGGCAAAATTCCTCATCTTTAAAATGTGGCCCGAGTAGACCCGAATGAAATCGGGTTGTAACACTAGTATATATATACACATATATTCATGCTCACACACACACATATATATATATATATATATACATGTATACAAACCGCATGCCTTCCATTCTAAACACACTTGCAAGACGCTTTGAATGCATTTAAATAAAGGATTTAGCTTTGCATTGCCTGTTCATCTAATGCTCGTGTGGAAAATATGAGAATCACCATCATCATCGTCATCTCATTTACAACAGTTTATACAGACTGCATCACCAAGCGTATAATCACAATTGTAGCAATGTCTTTAGGGAATAGAAAAATGTGTTAGTACACGACGTCTGTTTTGCAGTGTTATAATATTTGGTTTGTAAACTGTTTTTGTTATTTTACTGTTTGCATTGTGCAGTTTATAAGCAATATAGAATTTGTGTTACTTTGCCTGGTGACGTTAGATTTTCGTAAGTAGCCTGTTATTAATGGCATGTGTTTTGCTGTCAGTCGCTGAGTGTGCAGAAAATGTATTACACTTTTTAAGAGATTTTCCGGTAGACCTCTGCGTTGTTTAGTCGTATTTTCGGGTGGTCGTTATATACATACATAGATAGTGTGTTGTGGCAGAAAGAATATACATGCATACATAAATACGTACACATACACAGACATGTGCATACACACAATTGCTCACACACATACACACACAGAAACACACACACAGACGAACACATACGCACATATGTATACATATATGTATCTATATATGTCTTTTCTCTCTCTCTCTTTCTCTCAGTGTATATATAACTTAGGTGCTGAGTAAGTTTTTTAGTTTGATAATATATGAATTCTGCTGTATATATTTGACCTAAGAATGAATTTGTGTCTATGTGTGTGTCTGTGTGTATATATGTGTGTCTGTGTGTATGTGTGTATTTGTGTATGGGAAATGTAATGAAAAACTGAAGATTTCTTTAAACATTTGTTTGTTTCAGATGCGAACACGTTTGTAACTGAGTAGCATTTTGCTTTCTACACACTTCCAGGAGCATTTATTTTCATAACCAATGTAACGTCTTCGAGTCTCTTAAGATATTTTCCATAACAGATTTACGTGAAGTGTCTAATACAAAAATGAAATAAGCTATAATTTTTTTTACCCTAATTATCTCTTTCATTTTGATTCAATGATTTTGTGCTAGCGTATGTAATTGTGCTAGCTATATGTAATTGATCATTCACAATGATTTATGGCTCATGTA